>NC_072772.1:35095098-35232598 GCF_022539595.1 Amphiprion ocellaris
ATAGAGTCATAGGAACAATCTTTGTTACCTTGGATGTGTTTCTGATTCAGTTTGTCCAAAAACACTCAAAAATGTCTCATAATTTCTCCAAAATTACAGAAAAATCATCACAAATACCCTAGACTCGTCAAAATGTTTTCAAAACATTTCCAAAATGATATGACTCAAAAAACAGTCTAAACTTATCCAAACTGCCCCAGAGCTTTACCAGAATGACTAAGCTTTACAAAATTAGAAAAAAAATGTGAAAAATGACAAAACGTGTCGATAATGGTCCAAAATCTGTCCTAAAGGAGTTAAAAAAATGCATAAATAACTAAAACAACATCTAAAATTCCTTGAAAATTACACAAAATTATTGAAAAAAACATCCAAAATGACCAAAATAATATGCATAATTTTTCTCTGTAAGTAACTTTGAGCATCAATATTATGGGATGTATCATAGTTTGAACAGTTTAATATCTATAACATAGAGTCTTTGAAACAATCATTGGTACTCTAGACGTTCTGTTCCAGTTTTCGAAAATCACTCAAGAAATTGTCCAAAATGACTGACAATTGTCTCAAATTGAGCAGTTTTTTTTTTTTTTTTGCAAACTACCTCAAACTTATCCAAATTGCCTCGAAACCTTCCCAAAATGGCAAAAAGATCTCTGTGGGACGCCGTTTCTTGATAACCGAGCTGTTGTTGGCCGCCTCACCTGTGCGAATCCCACGAAGAAGAGCTGGTCGTTGGTCAGGTTGACGGCGGGAAGCCTCTTTTCTTCTCCGTTTCTCTGGATCCACGACCGATAAGCCTGAAGGAGAAGAAGACCATCGTCAAACACCGAGACCCATGTTGCCGTGGTGGTTTGCAACAAACTCTCATACTAACGTGGTACGCCGCCTTCAGCCCTCCGTTGTCAGCGATGTTTTCTCCCAGCGTCTGTTTGCCGTTGACGTGTTCTCCGTTGACGGTGTAGCGGCTGTACTGGTCCACCATGCACTCGGTTCTCTGACGGAACGCCTCCACCGACGAGTTCTGCCACCACTGCCTCAAGTTCCCCTCCTTATCGTACTCACGACCTGACGGACACCGAGAGGACGCCTCAGTTAGTCCAACAATAAAGATACCTGTCAGTCTGAACACTAATCAGTCACCTAATCAGTTCTGCAGAAGTTAACCGGCTAAAGTTTTGACTTGAGCTTGATAAATACATGTGTAGATTCTTACTCATCCAGGTCCTGGTCATCCTAAAAGCTTCAATAAAAAAAGCAGCTGAACTTCTAAGTGCTTCTAAGATGGCATATGTTGAGAATCTGTAGTATCTATACCACCGTTCAAAATTCTGCGGTCACTTAGAAATGTCCTTATTTTTGAAAGAAAAGCATTTTTTTTTTAAAGGAAGATAACATTAAATGAATGATAAATCCAGTGTAGACATTGTTAATCTGGTAAATGACTATTCTAGCTGGAAACGGCTGATTTTTAATGGAATATCTCCATAGGGGTACAGAGGAACATTTTCCATGATGATTGGAAAACCCTTGTGTAATTATGTTAGCATGTGAATAAAAGTGAGTTTTTATGGAAAACATGAAATTTTCTGGGTGACCCCAAACTTTTGAATGGTATTGTAGATCAACTTTAGCTCATTTAGAGCAACTTTAACTGATATAGAGGAACTTTGACTAATGCAGAGGAACTTTAATTCATGTACACGACCGTTCAAAAGTTTAGGGTCACTTAGAAATGTCCATATTTTTGAAAAAAAAAACCAATTGTTTCAGAGACTCAAAACTGGACTAAAAAAATGTCAGAAATGATTTTTTAAAAAAAACCTTGTCCAAAATGACTCAAATTGACTTAAAAATATCCATGAGTCACACTTGAACCTGAATCAAAGCAAATGTAAGACCAAGAAAAGTTAAAAATTGAGACAAAACTGAGACAAAACATAAGTCACAGCTGAATCTAAGTCAAAGCATCTACAAGAGCAAGAAAAGTTGAGTCATTCTGAACTAGTTTTGTTATTTTTAGTCACATTTCAAATTATTTTGTACAGTTTTAGCCTGACAGTAAAATAAAACCTTCTGGATGAATAAAATAAATGCAGCTCGGCTCAGAAACAGTGAACAGAGGAGCCAGATCCATTCAGCATGGTGAAACATCTTTCTGCAGATGATGAGCAGAGTAGAGAAAACAAACAAACTTATTCAACAATATAAGCTATTTGTACCGGTTTACAATAATAACCATGTAGTTGGTGTTTGTCCACTAGATGGCGCTGTCAGACTTGTTTTTAAGGGCGTTTTTCTTAAGAGGAGTCTCATATTTTGAATTGAAATGTCCCTTTAACACGTAACGAACTCTAAGTGCAGCGAACACATTTCGACAGGTGACAGGCAGTAAATATGACCAGAGACTCACCCTGATCATCGAAGGCATGCGTGAGCTCATGACCCATCACCACCCCGATGCCACCGAAGTTTAACGCTCTGAAAACACAAACAGGAACAGCAAACACATCTTTAGAAAGTTCCTCCAAACACCAGAGTCCAGAGAGCAGCAGGTCATGTTTTTATTAGTTACTAAATGAATACAGACAAGAAACTAACATAGTTCATTAGTAGTTATAGTAACGTCCTCTCAGCGCCCCCTAAAGGCTGCAGAGCACATTGGCAGAATGCAGCAATGTTAGAAAAACAGTAGGAATTGTGTCTAGAAGCTGATCCTGGTATCAAATGATGGTAAAAATGATCCTTTCATTGTCTACACACCCATGATATTGATATTCACAGTTGGTTAAGGCTCATTCCAGAATTGGAGGACATTTGGGCTTCAAAATTTTTTGAAAAATCAACCTTCCCTTTTATAGTTTTCTGCTCCATTTTCATCAATAATAGGTAATAAACTATCAAAGGCTTGATTGGCTCAGCTTCCACATCAATGGTAGCATTTTTATTCCATGTTTTCTGTGTTGTTTGCTAACCCTACTCTAATCACAGTAACAGGGTTGCTAATCCATGCTAATGTAATCTTTTTCTCAGCAGTAGAAGCTAGATATTTAGCTGTTACTGCTGACCAAGAGGACAAACTGACTGATGGAAAACAGTCCAAAGAATCAGTCTGATCCTGATAATATGAGGTAGAGTGAGACATTCAGTCAAGGCTGACAATGTTATGAAAAGATAAAAAATAGAAGAGAGGACATAGCTTTGCTCTACTCATTCTTTAGGAAAACTGTTTGATGATGTAAACGACAAAAACTACACACAAAATGAGAAAAACAAGACACAGAATGACAAAAGCAAGACATAAAATGACAAAAATAAGACACGAGACAAAAACAAGACACAAAATGACAGAAATGACAGAAACTGACAGAACTAAACAGAAAATGACAAAAACTATACACAAAAGACAAAAACGTCATCAACAGTGTTGTGGAATATATTTCATGCATAATAATAATTATTTAAAATATTATGTTGATTTAAAAAATCCCACAATTACAAGACACATCAATGAAAAAAATAATCCCAAAGAAAGGAGATTAAAATTTCCTTTTAACTGTTTTGAGATTCAGTTTGGTCATCAGGGGGAGGGACAAGAAAGAAATGTCATTTTAGTGGGAACTCCAGACTTATTTGGTATTTTAAAAATATTTACAAACATTCTTTTCTCCTAGTTTCTTTTAGATTTGGTCTCAGGACAAGTATATTTACACAACAACTGCATGTTTTAGTATTTTGCACATGGATTATTTCAAATTTGATGGGAAATGTCCTCCAATTCTGGAATGATCTTTATAAAAAAAAAAAAAAAAAAGACTAATAACCAGATTTAGTGTTTAGATTGTGGCACCTGGGTGGTTGTAAAACTGATTTAATTGCAGTTTTTAACAGAACTCTAATGTGTTTTTCATCCTTGAACATTCAATCTGCCGTTCTGATGAAGTTATGAGACTAAGAAATGCTGTAAAATGTAAATGAATGAAGCTGTGCAGGTGAACAGACTTTGGGTGGTCGTGGGCGTAGAAAGGAGCCTGCAGGATCCCAGCAGGGAAGACGATGCCGTTCTTGGTGGGCATGTAGTAGGCGTTAACGGTTGGAGGAGTCATGCTCCACCTGCAGGAGAACACAAGGAGACAACTTCACAAATGTCCTGACAGTTTGGTCAAATGCTAAAATGCTGAGTTTGTACCAGAAGATTTCCAGTTCCAGGAACTAATGTTTGAGAACTTTGCAAGAAATTAAAGGTTCCTTCAGGTTTTCTGTAATCTGTGTTTCCATAACAGTCTAAAGCTCAACCTGAATTCTTGTTTTAATTAAGTGCAAAACATGTTTATTTTATTTATTTTTATGTATTCATGGATTCTAGCGGAAAAAAATATTGAAAAATACACATTTACGTGTTCCTTTTACTGTGTTTATTAGTCACATATGCAAATTAATACATTACTTGCATCTGCAGACATATTTAAATAAAACTAAATAGATATAATATGAATACATAAATAAAAATATCTCAAGAGTAAGTTTGTTAAGATGTAATTTATGTTCCTGAGATATTTTTGAAACCTTTTATTCTCTTCATGTTCATACTTCTGGATATTTTTCTGGGCTCCATAATGATATGTTGTTTATGTTTTTCTGACTTTGATAATATTTTGTTTATTTATTTAACCTTTTATTAATATTCTGATAAATATTCCTTGGATCATCTTCAGATTTTATTATTGTTTGTCAGACGTTTAAGAACTTTTTTTTAATCTATTATTAAGAATTTCACTTTTTTTTTTACATTTAATTCATTTGATTACATTTTCAGCATCTTTATTAAAATCTTTTTACATTTTCTTTCCATTTTTTAAAAATATTTTTGGATGTATTACTTAACATTTTATTATTAATTGTGAAATGGTAATTACTTCTGTGGCTTTGGTAATACTCTTTGATTTTATTTTTTTTTTACATTTTATTAATATTTTCTGGCATTTTGTTTATTTTTAAGAATTTTATTTGTGTTCTGGACATTTATGCAATATGGAATTTTTCATGAGATAATACCTCATATATAGATTTAGAAATAAAACTGACAGGACAAAGGTGGTGAAGTTTCATGTTGATATTCTTTGGTAAAATGATGATTTCTATTAACAAGTCACATACAGTTAGAATTTTTTATGACTTTTGGTAATATTCTTTAAAAGTTTATTCACGTTTCCTTCATATTTTTCAGACATTATTTAGACATTATATTAAATATCAGAGTATCTGTTGATGTTTACTGGTCTTTGTTGGACGTCTTCCTCAGCTGGTCGGCCATCACTCGAGCTGAGAAGTTGTAGAAGTTCAACATGTTCTGGAAGAAGCTGTCGTCCGACACTTCGTACTGAAACAAACACAACCAGTTAGATAATATATTGACATGTAGATGCTGGTGTTGGACAGTAGGGGGCAGCAGAGCGCCACTCAGGGAACTACAACCCTCTTCCTCTTTACTCACCCCGTCATAAACATCGTCCAGCTCTTTGGGGTCCAGGATGAATTCTGGGAAACCGATCATGTCGTAGATGGCGTCGGCCTGATGAGGAACCAACAGTCGGAACAATAAAACTATTTCTGATTAAGGTTCTTCCGCAGTGAATCCATTAAAATCTGAGTTATGAAACTCTTCAACCCTCTGAACAGTTTCTGGGTAAGAGTCATGATTCCATAAAGCATAAAAAGTTGACTTTCTTTGATTATTTATGTGGCAATTATTTTAAAAAATGGAAGCAATATGTTCAATATTTTGTCCACAGGTTTTAACACTGGAATTAAATGTCTCTACATTCTACAGATATTTAACTGTTTACATGTTTAAAGCTGCTACGAACTGCTTCACTCTACTCTGTACTTCAGTTTTAGGAAGATGTTCTGTCACACTGAGTTTCCTGTAATCAGATTGTAGACGTCCGTTTGGTTACCTTATCTTTAGCCGCCTGCCTTGTCTGGTCGTCCATCCAGCTGAGTCGGTCCAGAGCTTCCTTAAATGCAGAGCGGATCTCGTTGATCATCTCCTCGGCCTGAAACAGAAAGAACAGGTGAGCTTAAACCAACCAGAGTTTACCTGCTTCAGATGAACTACCAGATGGAACTGTGGAGACTCACAATCTCTTTGCTGTGTTTGTCGAACGTCGCCTTGACGAACAGAGCGCCCAGAGCAAAGCCCAGAGTGTCATCGGTGTTTCCAATGCAGGTCTGCCAGCGAGGGGTGCACGACTGAAAAACACAACCAGTTAAACCAGTTAGAACCAGTTAGAGTTAGTTAAGACTAGTTAGCACCAACCACAGATGTCTCCTCGACAGCAAGTAGCAACCAGAACCATTTACAGACAGTAAGACCTGTTTAAACCCATAAGAAAGCTTGTTATGGTAGGTCTAGACCAGGCGAAGGGAGTACTAGACCAGTTAAAACCAATTGTTGATAATAAAACCATCCATTTTTAACACCACAAGTCTAAACACCCAGAGTCCACAACCAGTTTCAACCAGTCTCAACCAGCCAGATAGAATAGTCTAATTCGTTTTGATCGCAACAGGTTGACAAACGAAGAAATATGAAACTTTTACAGCTCAAACCGCAAATCTTTCTGACCAGTTACAACCAATAAGAACTAGTTAAACCCAGTACCAACCAATTTAAACCTGTTACAATCAGTAAAAAGCTTGTTATAGTAGGTCTGAATCAGGCGAAGGGAGTACTAGACCAGGTAAAACCAAGTGTCGGTAACAAAACCCTCCATTTTTAACACCACAACAAGTTTACACTCCACAACCAGTTTAAAACTGCAAAAAAGAATAATCTAATTCATTTTGATTACAAAAAAGGTTGAAAACCAAATAAATTACAACCCATTACAATTAGAGCTGGTTACATTTTGGAACCAGATCAAACCAGTTCCAACCTTTTCCTTCTACTTAGAATGAATAAGAAACACTATGAACCAATTACAATGAGTCAAACCAGTTAAAACCAGTAGAAAACAAGCTTGTTATTGAAAGCAGATCAGTTAGAGCTATTATTAAATCCCATAAATTTCCCGGTTCTGACTTGCTATAGCAACCTCTTGCACTGGTTTTAACTGGTTCAAGCTGTCTGTAACTGGTTTAAACTGGTTTTCACTGGTTATAACGGGACAGAAAAAGGTTTTAACTGGTTTAAACTGGTTATAACTGGTTGGCAGGTGAAGTTCTACCAACAGCTGTCGTCAAAGTAGCTGTAGGGAAAGAAATATGTGCATCAGTGGCAGTAACAGGATCAACTGTAGTACTTACAGCGGCATTAGTTGTAAAACTAGTACTGTTGCTACTGCGACAAGTACGGCTGTGGTTGAGTAGTATCAGTAGTAGCAGCAATAGTTCTATCAATAGTATCTGTAGGATTATACCTACCTTCTTGGTTCCGTAGAGGCTCTCCAGCAGTTTGTCCTGAGCGTTCTCGAAGCGTTGATCCAGACTGGCGACGCTTTTCTGAACCAGCGTCCACATCATGTAGTTGTTCAGCAGACTGCAGACAGTACAGGGTTCAGGTTAAAGAGTCTGACAGACCATAATAATCAGAGAACATCAGGGATTCAGGGTCAGTTAAAAACATTTCTGTGTTGGAGATTCTTCCATGATCTTTATTAACCGTCTGGATGGTTGTGTCTAGTTAGTCGCCATCTTTGTTTTGATTTGGATACAACTTTAGAAATTAGTTCAAATCTAAAGACTTTATCAATCTGATGATCCAAAGAGTCTTTGAGGATTCTGATGTTTTTATATTTTTAAACATCGTCAGTTCAGAAGGATTGTCAACTTTCCGACAGTCCTTGAACTATCCCTATGACGTGGTTCCATTGGAAAACTTGACCAGTTCTAAGTTTAAAACTGACTACTCTTCAAAATAACTTTATTCTATTTGTCTTATTTAAAAGTTCATCAAAAATACACTGATCGCTCTAAACAGATTCCAAAAAAGTTCAGCAACTGACTCAGCTGAGACTTTTAGTAAAATAATGATTGTTTTGAAGTCATTTTAGACATTTTTTTTCCTTTTGGAAATGTTTTTGTGATTTTAGACAATTTTTGAGTCATTTGGAGCAAATTCTGCGTCATGTAGGGGTTTTGCCATTTTGGACTTTTTATTTTAGTAATTTTAGACATTTTTAAAAGTAATTTTGTACACTTTGGACTCATTTTGGCATATTTTTGTGCACATTTTCACCTCATTGGACAAGTTTTGTCACATGACAGTAATTTTAGAGTTATTTTGAGTTTCTTTGGACAAGGTTTTTGCTATTTTTGACCAATTTTGAGTCGTTTTTGGATAATTTCAAATGATTTTTGGACAGTTTTCAGCCAGTTTGGTAAGTGTATAATTGATTTGAGAAATGTCTTTGGAATGTGGACATTTCAAAGAAATTTTAGACTATTTTCATTAAATTTTGATTAATTCTGGACAAGTGTTTGAGGTATCTGGGGCAAATTTTGAGTCACTTAGAAGAAGGCTTTGCCATTTTGGACAATTTGTTCAACATTCTCAGGTATTTTTGTGCTCATTTTCATTGCATTGGATAGGTGACCGTCACATGACATTTTTAAAGTTATTATAAGTTACACTGGACAAGGGTTTTGCTATTTTTGACCATTTATGAGTCATTTTCTGACTACTTCAAATCGTATTTGGACAATCATGAGCTAATTTGGGCAGTTTCTAGAAATGTTTTGCCACTTGGATATTTCTAGGCCATTTAGAACTAGTTTTGACATTTTAGACCACTTTTGTCATACTTTGATTTATCTTGGAAATTTTTAGGTCATTTTTGGATACTTTTGGGCCATTTTGGGCAGTTTACAACTTATTTTACAAATGTTTTGGGAATTTGGACATTTCTATGTGATTTTGAAAGGTTTTTTTTGACATTTTAGACCATTTTCGTCATACTTTGATTCATTCTGGACAAGTTTTTGAGTTATTTGGGGCAAATTTTGATTCACTTGGAACAGGGTTTTGCCATTTTGGATGTTTTTAAAGTAATTTTGGACAATTTGTTAAACATATTGGAAATTTTTTGTGCTAATTTTCATCGCATGGGACAGGTTTCTGTCACATTACATTCATAGAGTAATTTAGAGTTACTTTGGACAAGGTTTTTGTTATTTTGGACAATTTTTGAGTTGTTTTCTGACTATTTCAAATCATTTTTCAGTTTTGAGCCAATTTGGGCAGTTTCTAGGTCATTTTAAAAATGAAAAAAAAATTGGACATTTTTATGCCATTTAAAATCCTTTTTTGTCACGTTGGACATATTTAGATTCATTTTGGACATTTTTTAAGGTAATTTTTGGACAATTTTGAGCCACTTTGGCCAGTCTAAAACTTTGGAATTTGGACATTTCTAAGTGATGTTAGACAAGTATTTTTTGACATTTTAGACCATTTTCCTCAGCTTTGATTCATTCTGGACAAGTTTTTGAGTTACATGGGGCAAATTTTGAAGGCTTTGCCATTTTGGACATTTGTAAAGTAATTTTGGACAATTTGTTAAACATTTTGAAGTATTTTTGCATAGATTTTCATTGCACTGGACGGGTTTCCATCACATGACATTTACAGAATAATTAATTGGACAAGGTTTTTGTTATTTTTGACCATTTTTGAGTCGTTTTTGGACAATTACAAATAATTTTTGTATAGTTTTGCACCAATTTGGGCAGTTTCTAGAAATGTCTTTGCCATTCGGATATTTCTAAGTAACTTTGAACTATTTTTTTGACATTTTAGACCATTTTTGTCATGCTTTGATTCATTTTGGACACATTTTTGACATTCTGGACACATTTTTGAGCCATTTTGTACAAATTTTGAATGACTTTCGATAGGTTTTTTTCTTTTTTGGACATTTCTAAGTAGTTTTAGAGAATTGTCAGGTCATCTGGGATGAAGACTGAGTCAGTTTGGACATTTTAAAGTCATTTTAGACTCATTTTGAGACATTAGAGACTAATTGTACATCATTTTGGACAGGATTTTGTCATTTTGGACATATTGTGTGTTCAGAGGGTTAATTCAGTTTTGCTGTTACATGAAACTGTGTGAGAAGAATCTAAATCTGATGCTTGCTGTGTGTGAAGCTGAGCTCTGCAGAGTGATGGAGGTTTCAGCAGCAGATCATAGATATTGAAACGCTGGTTTACCTGCGGTCCGTCCTGTTGATGAGCTCCGACACCTGCTGCAGATACTCTCTGGCGTACAGGACGACCGGTTCGGTGTCGTTCAGCTCCAGAGGAGACAGAGAAGACAGCAGGTAGTCGAGCCAGTCCACAGCTGGAGCCAACATCTGGATCAGACGGAGATAAACATTTAACAGTTCAGACGACATCAGTCAGAAGATTCATTCAGTGTCTGGAGTTACATAATGATGAAGCAGAACTCCAGTCTGAGATATTTACAACCAACACAGTCCATCAGCTGAAGCCTGGAGGCTGTTTTGGATCACAGTTTATTGGTTTTTATATGTTTTGTGGTGGTTGTCTGTCTCTTTGTGGTCAGTGTTGGTCTATTTGTGGTCCTTTGGTGTTTCTTTATGGTTGTTTTTGTCTGTTTGTGGCTGATTTGTGTTTTCTGCTGTGATTTTGTGTCTCTTTGTGGATCTTTTATGTCTCTTTTTGGTCCTGTCTGTCCTGTGTTTGTTTGTGGTCTTTTTGTGGTTGTTTTCTGTCTCTTTGTGTTTTTTTGTATCTGGTTGTGGTCTTTTATTGTCTATTTGTGGTCCTTTTGTGTCTGTTTATGGTCGATTTTATGGTTGTTTTGTGTCTCTTTTTTGGTAATTTTGTGCTTGTTTGTGGTGATTATTTTGTTGTTTTGTGTCTATTTGTGGTCATTTAGCGTCTTTGTGGTTATTTTATGTCAGTTTATGGTTGTTTTTATGGTTGTTTTGTGTCTCTTTCTTGGTCTTTTTTGTTTGTGGTCATTTTGTGTCTCTTTGTGGTTGTTTTGTGTCTGTCTGTGGTCAGTTTGTGTCTTTGTGATTTGTTTTGTTTGTTTTTTTGGTCCTATTTGTCCATTTGTGACCATTTTATGTCTCTTTGTGGTCATTTTGTGCTTGTTTGTGGTGATTATGTGGCTGTTTTGTGTCTCTCTGTGGTGGTTTTGCATGTGTTTTTGATTGTTTTGTTATGTTTTGTGTCCCCTATTGTACTTTTGTCTCTTTGTGGTCATTTTGCGGTTGTTCTGTGTCTGTTTGTGGTTGTTTTTTGTCTCATTGTGGGCCTTTCTGTCTATTGTGGTAATTTTTTTTCTCGTGGGTGGTTTGCGTAATTTTGTGGTTGTTTTCTGTCTCTTTGTGTTTTGTTATGTCTGACTGTAGTCTTTTTTGTCTATTTGTGGTCATTTAGTGTCTTTGTGGTCCTTTTCTGTCTATTTTGTGGTTGTTTTACGTCTTGTTATGGTTGTTTTGTGTCGGTTTGTGATGTGTTTTGTTCCTCGTTTTTTTTTTTTTTGCCTATTTCTGGCCATTTTAGATCTTTTTGTGGTAATTTTGTTCTCATTATGTGTCATTTTGTGTCCCTTTGTGATTGTTTTGTGTCTATTTTTGGTAATTACTTTGCAGTTATGTGTCTCACTGTGGTCCTTTCTGTCTATATGCGATAATTTTTTTCTCTTTGTGGGTGCTTTGTGTCTTTGTGTTTGTGGTCATTTTGTGGTTGTTTTGTCTCTTTGTGTTTTGTTGTGCTTGGTTGTGGTCTTTTTTGTCTATTTGTGGTCATTTAGTGTCTTTATGGTCGTTTGTGCTTGTTTTGTGTCTCTTTGTTTTCGTCTTATCTCTTTGTGATTTGCTTTGTTCCTCTTTTTGGTCTTTTTTGTCTATTTGTGGTCATTTTGTGTCTGTTTGAGGTAATTTTGTGATTGTTTGTAGTCATCTTGTGTGTCTTTGAGGCCAATTTGTGTTTTTTTTTAGGTCAGTTAGTGTCATTCTGTGTCTCTGTGGAGATTTAGTAGAACTTGATGATACAACAGTTTGTCACTTGCAGACACAAATCGACAAAAAAGACGACGTAAAATGACTCCAAGTCTGTGGTCTACTCAACACTGACAACAACAATTATGTGGTGGAAAACATAACAGAATAAAATAAGTTAAGGGACAAAGATTAGAATTTCTTAACCACTTTCTTCTAGTGGTAACATCGACTTTTGCTCTCGGTGTTGAGTTCATTTAGTTGTTGTGCATTTTAACTTCAAATGAATCCAAGCATTTCAAACCTTGTGTTCCACGTTTTAAGGCCAGGAAAATATAAGAATCTTAATAAGAACATGAGAAACAGCAGAAGATCTCAGCTGCACATGTTCAGATTAGGCGCTAACAGTCTCAGTGAGGCTGATGTGGATGAGGTGGGAACGTTCTGGGTGTTTGTTCTTCCTGAACATGTGAAACTAAAGTGATTCCAGCCCACGTTCGGCTGCAGGTCTGTCGGCTGTAATCCTCGTGTGGGAGCCGACGACTCCACCCGGGGGGGAGACGCTGGGATGAAAACCTAATCCTGCTGTCTGCTGCAGCTTCAAACAGGCAGAAACTTTTTAAAAAGTCAAACCTGAGACTCTGCAGGAGGAAACTCTCCACAGCGAAGCAGGTTTTTAAAGACTTAAGTTCTAGGAGCTTTGAAGTTCTTCACACGTCGGTTTAAAGTTTTCACACTTTTTGTTCTCCAACCAAGAAATTTATAAAGTTTCTGGTGTCGTTTTCTTCCAGCAGAGGGCGCTGAAGGCAAAAATACTCCACAACAGAGTCACTCACTTTCAATATTTCTGCTGGAAACACATAATCAATCTTTGATTTAGCAAACTTTTCTGCAAAATGGTGTTGTGCAGCAAATATATTGAAACCTGATGTCACCACTTCATGAAATGCACGGTTGCAAGATACAGAATCTAATTTACTGCTTTACAAAAACCTTTTAGTCATTATTCTGATGGACTGTGTTGCATCAACTTAACATTTTGTGTAATTTAAACTCAAATTTCTGCTTCAGTTGCTTTAAAATCAAATTCAAGTTGACATGACACAATGAAATTTGCTGGACAACTGGGTTAATTTTCAAATCATTTCCTTTATACCTGGATGACTTCAGGTGTTTAAGGCTGGTAGTTTAAAATATCTTTGATTTTGGAGGAAAATCAGATTCCATTAACTCTGTGTAGTTTGTTGGTTCTTGTTTTTTTAGAGTTCTTCATTAACTGACTGCAGATAAGACGGTAAATATCCGTATACATCCATGTTAATGGTCAGAATGAGAGTGATGGAGTGCTGTTTAGGTCAGATGATCTGGCCTCCACAGCCACCTGACCGAAACCCAGTCCAGATGTTTTGGGATGAGATGGACCACAGAGTGAAGGGAAAAGGACCAACAAGTGCTCAACATCTCTGGGAACTCCTTCAAGACTGTTGGAGAACCATTTCAGGTTCTACCTCATGAAGCTCATCCAGAGAATGCCAAGAGCGAACAAAGCAGGAATCAAAGAATCTAAAATATAAAACGTTTTGACTTATTTCACACTTTTAAGTTTACTCATATTTCCATATGTGTTCATTCATAGTTAAGATGCCTTCAGTGAGAATCCACAATGTAAATAGTCATGAAAATAAAGAAAAAAAATTAAATGAGAAGGTGTGTCCAAACTTTTGACTGGTCCTGTAACTAATATAATATGACACAAGACAACACAGTATGCTATGCTATGACACGATACAACATAACATGATATGTCTTGATACAATGCAGTACATGTCATGATGCAACATATGTCATGACACAATGTAATATAATGGTACAATATGATACAATATATCACGATACAATGACATGACATATGATGATATGATACAATGTGATATGTCCAAATAAAATATAACACAATACAACATGCCACTCTATGACAAGATATGTCACGCAACAATACGACACAATATTTCATGATATGTCACGATATGGCTTAGATATAACATGATCTGTCATGATAAAATGCAACCTATTACAACACGTTATGATACAACACAGTATGTCATGATATGATGGTATGATGTAATAAAAAATGAGCCTGCCGCCACTGCCGGAAAAAATCCTAGAGGAAACAGTGCACGATGCAACATATTATGACACAATACGTCATGATATGTCACGATATGGCTTATATATAGGATGATATATTTCATGATAAAATACAGCACAATACAGCACATCAAGATATGTTATGATACAATGATGTAATAAAGTAAGCTATGTCATGATCTATTACAACATGAAACGATACGACACAATAATATCACATCATGATATATCATGAAATACTACAGTTTTGCTGAATATTGCTGCCATGTTGTTTTGTGTTGATGTTGATTGTGTGTTTGTTGGAAACAGACGCTGCTGTTTAAAGTAGGTTGGAGGTTAATGACAGCACGTAGGGGGCGCTGATGACCATTATTAGCTTTACTGGACACATGACATATAAAGCACTTAATGATGCTTAGTGACAGAATGATGCCACCGTCATGGTGGGAAAAATCAACAACGTCCACAGCAGTAAACAAAAACAACTTTCAGAGCGCTGAACCGAGGACAAAGAGTCCAGACTGTTCTTCATCTGCACATCAACCATGTTTATATAATAACCTGTTATCTAACCTCCTCCCTCGTCTCTCCGAGGGATGCAGTCACATAGCAACAGCTCATGGCAACAGTCGCCATGGTGAACCCCTGAAGCATCTGCAGCCCTGAAGGACGGAGAGCTGCAGCAGAGAGGAGCAGAGCCGTCCACAGCATCGCAGCAACACTGCAGAGACCTGAGCTGAGGCTTAACGAAGACACAACCAACGCACAACCGGCTGCACAAAACACACAAACACACAATTAAAACAACCGATACCTGGTCAGGAGTAAAGAACACGGAGAACTCCTCCTTGATGGCTCTGACAGGTTTATGTCCAGGGAAAACCACAAAGATGGTAAAAGTCGTTTCAGATCCAGACACACTTTTCTGACCGTCCTGCATACAGTTGTCTTACTGAAGTGCTCTGCATCTCCTACATTATATAAAAAAAACTTCCATTTGCAAAGAACCGCAGCACAACACACAATATCTGCTGGGATGTGAGAGCATGACTGTGGTTGGTGATGTTGTAAATGTAAGGATGGATTAGGTTGGATGTAGATTATGGACTGTGACGTGAAACGGTACCGCTCTAAAAGATAACTGTCCGGAAATGCGAGAACATCTATGCGCTGATAACAATCTCCTGACGAATATTTAAATCTCTGTGCAGTAATTCTGCTCCTTCATCCACTGGATCGTTAATGAAAGGACATTTTGACACACGGCAGAACTAGACTACGTCAAAACTCGCCTGATGACTGAATGAATGAGGAAATCTAATAGCGTGTGGCTGAAAGAGGGCGGAGACTGAGAGAAACTCGAGGTTTACTGAGAAAAACCTGGTCCCAACCAGGTTAGAGTCAGAGAGTCTGTTACTATGGTAACTGACTGAGAGTTTAAGTTACCCCTCTTTGTGAAACAAGGTAGAGTTACCCCTCTGTCTCGGGTTTGAGTTACCTCCCTTTGTGAAACGGAAAACTCTGAGTTTCCCTCATTTCAGGGTTAACAGACTCAGAGTTTTCACTAAACCTGCTTTGTGAAACAGACCCCTGTTAACAGCAGAGTTACCGTTTTTGCTTGTCCTATCTGTGTTGGGGTCTTTGCTGATGCCTCAGATATCTGAGGGCAGAAACACCAAGCTAAGGGCATAAATGAAAGCTTCAAGAAGAGGTTTGGTGTCTGCAGAGTTAAAGAATCCAGGTGATGGACCAAAATCTGATCACATGCCTCAGTTAGAGACAAACAACAGCACTACTAGCAACTAGCAGATTATTTAAGTCAGCTTTTTGCTCCGTCTGTATGCCGACGATTTGATGTTATTACCTTCTGAACTTAGCGATTGATCAACTGCTCAGATCTCAGAGAGGAGATTTTTCCACCACATCTGGACTCACCTGGAGCTCGGCGATGGTCACCTTGTGGTAGATCTTCTCCTCGTCCCTCCGTTGGTCCTGAGGGACGGTGATGTTGGCGAGCGCCGTCTCAAACTCCAGAATCTGCTGCATCTGAAGCTGAGTGGAGCTCCTCTCTCCACCCAGCAGCATGCCCAGCTCCACCATGTAGTCCAGGTAGGCCACCAGCACCTGAACGCACCACCAAGGACAGTCAGTCTGGGAAAAATGTTCAAATAGCCTGAGGTTCAGTAGCTGCTCTGGTCTCTTACCTTCTCATTGGCTGTCTTGTTGAGGTAATAATCTCTGGATGGCAGGAAGAGCCCTGATTGGTCCACCTGCAGAGGAGACCAGAGACCATCAGACCTGAGGGCCAATCAGATCGGAGCTATGCCGACAGCCACACTCCAATCCTAAAGCTTATTTTAATACACTTTTTAAATACTTTATTAAGATTTTCAGATATTTTCAGACATTTGATTACTATTTTTTATTTACATTTTAATGTTATTTTGATGTTATTTTGAGACATTTTATTCATATTTTCATATATTGAAATAATATATTCTCAAAATGCATTATTATATTTGGACATATTTATATTCTTGGTCATTTTATTCATATTTTACAGTGTCTTAATAGTATTTTTTAGCATTTTTTTGGTTTACATAATATTTATTTTTGACAAATTTATTAATATTTTTGGATAGATTAATATTTTACATAATTTCATTATATTTTCAGTCATTTCATTAATATTTTGGACATTTAAATATTAATTTCAAACATTTATTTATTGCTTTTTAGACATTTTACTTATATTTTCTGACAATTACTATTTTGTTTTGAAAATATTTTTTTGCCATATTAATATTTTGAATTATTTAATCAGTCATTTAAATAATATTTTTGCATTTCATCAATATATTTATATATTTCAATAATATCTTCTCACAATGTATTATTTTTTGGACATAGTTATATTCTCTGTCATTATATTAATTTTTTTAAAACATTTAATTAATGATTTTGGACATTAAAATATTATTTTCTAAATTCTTTTTTTTAAACATGTTGCTTATATTTTCTGACATTTACTTAATACTTAGTGTTGAATAGCTTTGAACTATTTATTAATATGTCTGGATATATTCATATTTGACATAATTTCATTAATATTTTCAGTCATTTAATTAATATTTTTATATTTTAGACATTTTTTCAATATTTTCAAACATTTATTTATTTATTTTTGGAATTTTTACTTATATTTTCTGCAATAAATATTTTTGCTTTAAATATATATTTAACAATTTATTAATATTTTTTCCATATTCAGATTTCCCATTATTTAATCAGTCATTTAATTAATATTTTGGACAATTTTTATCAATATTTTCAAACGTTTCATTCTTTTTCTGACATTTCAGTAATATTTTCCTAAATGTTTTTAATATTTCTTTAATGCATTAAAGCATTTTCTGGTTAGAAATTTTCTGAAATTGGCCACAAAACCTACTGTGACACCTTCACAGTCTCAGAAATATTACAAATAAATAGAAGTTACAGGAATAAGTAAAAAGATGAACAGTAATGTTCAAATACACAATTATTGAAACAAATCAATCATTTATCTTCAATGAATAGTTTCAGCTCTACTTGTATTTATTGTTGAGTTGTTTATTTTAGTACTGTGTGTTTCATATTTCTCTATGAAGCATCTGATTTCTGGTTCTGGTTCTGGATCACCTGGATCACGTTGCTGTTGGAGTTTTTGGGATCGGTGCTGACTCCGACGCTGAAGAATGGCTGAGCTCTGTACGGACCTGAAACCACCTTGAGAACCTCCATGAAGTTGTCTTTGTCCCACGGACCCGTCATGTTCCAGCCGCCGATCTGCAGACGGAACAGAGGAAACCAGACTTTCTGTTTGTTCCCATTGTTTGTTTGTTTCTGACTAAATAAACCGGTTCACAGCGGTTCATCCTGAGGAGAGCAGGACTGAGGGATGCGGGGAGGCGGTTGCCGTGGCGACAGGGTGTAGGTGTGTGGTTACCTTGGCGATGAGGTCGATGAGAGGCTGAGCTCCGAGCTCCTCGATTCTCTGAGTGTTGAGGCAGGAAAGATAATAAGACTGAGTCTTCCTCTCAGCCTCACTACTGCCATTAAATGTCCCATTTTCTGAAAGAGGAAACAAGAAATCAGTTAAATCAGTAATAAAACCAGTAAAACCAGTTAGGCCAGTTCTCAAACCAGTACAACCAGTTAGACCAGCTCTAAAACCACTTAGATCAGATATAACAACCAGCTAGACCAGATTTAAAACCAGTACAACCAGTCCAGGCCAGCTCTAAAACCAGTGAAATCTGTTAGACCAACAATAAAACCAGTACAACCAGTCCGGACCAGCTATAAAACCAGTCAGATCAGAGTTAAAACCAGTACAACCAGCTAGACCAGCTTTAAGACCAATAAAACGAGCTAGACCAGCAATAAAACCAGTGAAGCCAAATAGACCAGGTTTAAAACCAGTTAGACCAGTAATAAAAACCAGTAAAATCAGTTAAACCAGATATAAAACCAGTGCCACCAGTTAGACCAGCTCTAAATCCAGTTAAATCTGATATATAAACCAGTTAGACCAGATTTAAAACCAGTATAACCAGTCCAGACCAGCTCTAAAATCAGTGAAATATATTAGACCAGCAATAAAACCAGTACAACCAGTCCAGACCAGCTGTGAAACCACTTCAGACCAGTTCTAAAACCAGTTAGACCAATCCAGTCCAGTTCTAAACTCAGTTCAACCAGTCCAGACTAGTTCTAAAACCAGTAAAGCCAGTCCAGACCAGTTCTAAAGCCAGTCCAGACCAGTTCTACACTAGTCCAGACCTGTTCTAAAACCAGTAAAACCAGTCCAGACCAGTTCTACACTAGTCCAGACCTGTTCTAAAACCAGTAAAACCAGTCCAGACCAGTTCTAAAACCAGTTAAACCAGTCCAGACCAGTTCTAAAGCCAGTCCAGACCAGTTCTACACTAGTCCAGACCTGTTCTAAAACCAGTAAAACCGGTCCAGACCAGTTCTACACTAGTCCAGACCTGTTCTAAAACCAGTAAAACCAGTCCAGACCAGTTCTAAAACCAGTTAAACCAGTCCAGACCAGTTCTAAAACCAGTCCAGACCAGTTCTCCAAGCTGCCTCACCCAGCAGGTGTTTGAGCAGCGCTTGGTTCTGCTCCCAGATGCTGTTGAAGGTCGACCATCTGGACCGTCCATCTGGCAGCGGGTTCTTCCTCATCCAGCCTCCGCAGGCGAACTGGTAGAAGTCGTGACACGGGTCGGCGCTGCGGTCCATCGTCTCCACCATCTGACTGGCCACCGTCACGCAAGCCTCCGACAGGCACAGGCCACGCCCACTGTCTGCAGGGCATCATGGGAGAGATGACAAACATGTCAGGATACAGCAATCGATACATTAGCATTAAAATATTAGCTTAGCCTAAAGTCAGCTGGTCAGTTAGCGTTACAGCAAGGTAGCATAGCATAAAAGTACTATCTTAGCTTGAGGGCAGCTAGCTAACTAGTGCTACAGCAAGCTAACAGCATAACATTATTGGTTTAAACTACAGTCAGCTAGTTAGCTAGTGCCACAATAAGCTAGTATAACACAGAAGTGTTAGCTTAATCCTAAAGCTAGCTAGCTAGCAAGTGGCACAACAAGCCAATATGGCATAAAGGTATTAAATTGATCTTAAATTCAGCTAGTTAGCAGTACATCATGCTAACATCGCATGAAATTATTTGCTTAACTTAAAGTCAGCTAGTTAGCTAGTGATACAGCAAGCTAATATAGCATTAAATTAGTAGTTAAACCTAAACTCAGCTAGTGATACAGCAAGCTAAAATAGCATACAAGCATTTGCTTTCTCTAAAGTCAGATAGTTAGCGATTGCTAGAGCAAACTAAAAGGGCATTAAATTATTAGCTTAACCTAAAGTCAGCTAGTTACGTAGTGTTACAGCCAGCTAATATAGTTTAACATTATTAGCTTAACCTAAAGTTAGCTAAGTACCCTTTTAGATTGGTAATAATACACTTTTACTGCTGGTTAGCTTTTATTTTACTGTATTAGACATTTGTGTACATCATTTATCAGAAATCTAGCATTAGTAAGATTGGAGTTTTGAAAATCATTGACATCTATGGGGAGCATCTTCATCTTAAATTCCACATATTACGGAAAAAAAGCTTTTACTTTTTGTTCAAACTAATGGATAATTCTCCAAATGACTCATGTATCACAGTAAAGAAAAGTTTTTATATGTATAGTTAACCACAGAGGCTAATAAAAAGGAGGCTTGGACAGGAAGTATAGGTGGGGAGGAAAAGGTGGAGACAAAAAAGGAAGGAAAGGAGGAGGCGGAGATGGAAAGGAAAGGACAGAAGGAATCAGATGAGGAAGTTTCAGGTACCAGAACTGAAGCCGAGGCCCAGTACCACCAGGCAGGCCAGCAGAGCCAGCAGGGCGGCCAGCAGCAGAACCGACAGCAGAACCTCCAGCTGGGTTCTCCGGCCCAGAAGGTCCACGCCACCCTTCCTGAAGCCCACCTGAGACACAGAGACCCTGGATCCATTAATCAGTCCATCATCCATCCGTCATCCATCATCCATACATCTACTGCTGATCCGGTTCTAGTCAGTTATATTTTATCACATACATTCTGTAAAAACCTCTAGAAAAATCCCTAATGAGTAAAAAAAATGGAATAAACCTTCAGACAAGGGATAAAGGTTGAACATCTGCTTCTGATTTGCCCAAAAAACAATTGCTACAAGCTGCAGTTCCTCTAACGTCCACTAGAGGCTGAGTCAGTTCCCATTAACCTCCATGTTAAAATGTCAAACTTTACAGAAGAAATAAACAAGTTCACAGGCAGGTACAAAAACATTTTTTGTCTCTTCAGTTAATTTCTCATTTCCTGACAACTGTACAGGAAGTGAATCCTTCCAGAACTCTTTCGTTTAAATTGTATTAAAGCTGAAAGTTCTGCATCTTTGCTTATGTTTGGATTAGCAGGAGTTAAGAAAAACGTCTTTACATACAACCAATGATCTGGTTTACGGAAACAGCATCAATTTACATATATTTAAAACAATTCACACCAGAGACGCCTGAACTCACCACGTCAAGAATCATTTTAGCTCCAGTGAACAAGAGATCGACTGATTATCAACCCAGACGATTATTATAGTCATCATTTTTGTCGTTGTTTCTATCAGCGAATATAATTACAATGATAATGCCTGAACAATCCACCTATTGGTGTCAGTGCTTATTTTGCTAATCATGCCAGGCTAAGGGCATCACTGATTTGCTTAGGTTAAAGTCAGCTAGTTAGCTAGTGCTACAGCAATCTAATATAGCCTTAAAGTATTAAATTTATCCTAAATTCAGCTAGCTAGCAGTACATAAAGATAAAATAGCATAAAAGTATTTGTTTAACCGAAAGTCAGCTAGTTAGCTAGTGATATGGCAAGCTAATATAGCATACAAGTATTAGATTTACCTAAAGTCAGCTAGCTATCTAGTGCTATGTCAAGCTAATATAGCCTAAAAGTATTAGGTGAATCCTAAATTCAGCCAGCTAGTTAGCTAGCAAGTGGTACATCAAGCTAATAGAGCATAAAATTATTTGCTTAACTTAAAGTCAGCTAGTTAGCTTTTTAGACCGATAATGATATATTTCTACAGTTGGTTAGCTTTTATTTTACTGTATTAGATGTTTGTGTACAGAATTTAACAGAAATCTCTATGAATGTCTATGGGAAGCATCTTCCCTTAAAAGTCCTACTTTTACGTTTTCACATGTTACGGAAGAGGTTTCTGTGCCTGTTAGCCTGCAGCTAATGCTATCTGGAGTACCACTAACATCTGTCTAAAGTCATATTAACACTCTGTTCCAAGTGACAGACTCAACTGAACAAGAAGCACAAAAATCTCCACAAATCAGAGGATTAGCTACGCTGACATTGGCTAATGCTACGCTAATGCCTAGCGGTGAAGTTAGGAGGTAGCCTGAGCAGAGTAGGAACAGTAAGATTTGGGCCTCAGTGGGTAATGAAGGTGATAAAACATTAACAAAACAGAAAAGAACAGCAGGAGACAAACTGATAGACCTCAATCGATCGGTAAACAGAGGAGGACGTTCAAACACCATAAAGTCATCAACATATTCAACTACATGAACATATTTGGCAACAGCACCCAAGTTATGAATTTGATTTAATGTACAAAATATTGCCTCTGTGATGATCAATAATCGATCCAAAACTAAACACATCAGTGGGATCCTAACTGTGAACCAGGACTTGTAGCACTTTGATGGAAATCATGACCCAGTTTCAGAAACAAAACCCTTTAAAGTAAACAACTTTGCTCCTGGGAGAGAAGCATTTGGTCATCTGCTGTCTCCAAATGGGCTTTTTGTTGAAATTATGGGAAAAACTGTATAAACAAACAGTATAATCTGCCTATTTTGTGTTATTTTTAGTTGTAATTTTCCAATCCCAGCGAGGCTTATGCAACAGAAGTGGTGTTTTTGTCTGAACTATCTGTTAAAGCTGCCTCCCTGTCCTCGTCCAGCTCAGTTGTTGCGTTCCGGAGTTGCCAAAGTAACTTGTGTTGACCAGCAGCTGGACTGGCGGCGCTCCAGACCCCCACTGCTGCCGTCTTTGTTGGAGGTGGACTCACACCGAGAGGCCTCCCGTTGTGTTTTCAGTCGGAGGCCTCCCAGGTCTGCCCGGGGGGAGGGTGGGTGGATCGGTTACGACAACAAAACTCATTTCTTCTTCTTCTGTTTGTGCTGTGTTCACTGACCTCCACTCTGTCGGGAGACGAGGCCGCCTCAGCCGGAGCATCCGACACCTCCTCCTCCTCCAACGTAGCTCGCTTGTAGCTGGACATCTGCAGGAAAACAGAACGCACAAATGATGGAGATAAATCAGAAAACTCTGCACAAACACAAACCTGTGAAATCAGCCTGATGAGGAATGAAAATCCTGATAGCGACGGCGTTAACCAGCGTCCTTTACTCACATCGGCTGCTATTGATCGCTGGGCTTTTCTGTATTTATTATTCATTGGCTGCTGTCTGAAAGCCAGATTGCTCCACTGGGACATTAAAGCTTTATTCTGCTTTGGACAACTGATACCAGTTTTCAGAGCTGAACAGGTCTTCATCCTGTTTGCTGCGAACACATTCAGACTCCCTGACGGCCCCATAAATCTATACGTCTTCTATCATTTTATCTAAACATACAGAAGTAAATATGTTGGATTCTTGTTACATTTTTTCAAATATGCATGCAAATAACACACGTAATTTTGTTTTTTATTCGTATCACTGCTAGGTCTCTTCTTCTTCATGCATGACTGGCCTTTTTTTTTTCTTTTTTAATATTCAGTTGTATTTACAATTCAAAGCAGCTATGAGTCACAGTCAAATTGTCCACCAAACTAAGAAAAGTTAGACACAGATGCAAGTCCGAGTCAAAATATCCACGAGTCACAGCTGAATCTGAATCAAAGCAAACATGAGACCAAGAAAAGTACAAAATTGAGACAAAATGAGTCAAAACATCCACGAGTCACAGAGTAATCTGAGTTAAAGCAAACATAAAACCAAGAAATGTTAAAAATCCAAGAAAAACTTAGATGAAACATTACTGAGTCAGAGCTGAATCTGAGTCAAAACATCTACAAGACCAAAAAAAGCTTTGAAAATTAGATAAACAAAAGACAAATTAGCCACAGCTGAATTGGAATCAAAGCAAACATAAAACCAAGAAAAGTTCAAAATTGAGCAAAAAATTTGTCAAAACACCCATAAGTCATAGCGTAATCAGAGTCAAAGCAAATATAAAACCAAGATACATTAAAAATTTTGATAAAACTAAGATGAAACATTATTGAGCCAGAGCTGAATCTGAGTTAAAACAAACACAATACCAAGAAATGATAAAAATTTTGATAAAACTGTGTCAAAACACCCACGAGTCAGAGCGTAATCTGAATCAAAGCAAACACAAAACCAACAAACATTAAAAATCTAAGCAAAACTTGGATGAAACATTATTGAGTCAGAGCTAAATCTGAGTCAAAATATCTATAAGACTAAAAAAAGTTGTAAAATTAGACAAAACTGAGTCAAAACACAAATGAATCACAGCTGAATCTGAATCAAAGCAAACACGAAACCAAGAAAAGTTAAAAAATTGAGACAAAAATTAGTCAAAATAGCCTTGAGTCATAGCTTGATTTCAGTCAAAGCAAATACAAAGCAAAGAAACATGAAAAATCTAGACAAAACTAAGACAAAACATGACTGAGTCAGAGCTGAATCTATATCAATGCAAACACAAAATCAAGAAAATTATTTTATTTTGATAAAACTGAGTCAAAACACAAAAAGTCACGGCTGAATTAGAATCAAAGCAAACATAAACCAACAAAAGTTAAAAATTGAGACAAAGTTGAGTCAAAACACCTGAGTAATAGCTTAATCTGAGTCAAAGCTAACACAAAACCAAGAGATGTTAAATATTTTGACAAAACTAAGACAAAACATTATCTGAATTAAAACCAAGAAAAGTTTTAAAAAAGACAATATTGAGTTCAATACAGCCATGAGTCACAGCTAAATCTGAGTCAACGCAAACACAAATCCAAAACATTTTTTAAAAAATTATAAAACTGAGTCAAAACACAAAGGAGCCACAGCTGAATCTGAGTCAAAATAAACTCAAGACCAAGGACACTGAGAAAAAATTAGGACAAAACATTTATGAGTCAGAGCTAAATTTAAGATGGAGTCCAACACCCATAAGTCTGAGATAAAGCTGAGTCAAAACCCTGGTGACTGAATCAAAACATCAGCGTAGTCAAGACAAATCAGAGTCAAAACACAGACGAGTCAGCGCTACATCCGAGATGAATCAAAGATTGAAACAGGTCAGAGTTACAACAGCTCTGAATGTGAGTCAAAACATCCACAAGTAAGAGCTGAGTCCGAGCCAATACGTCTACGTGATCAAGACAAATCCAAGTCAAAACAACTATAAGTGTAAATCAAACCATCCACAAGTCAAAACATCAATGAGTCAGAGCTGAAGGTGAGTCCCAGCACTTATAAGTCTGATTCAAAACATCAAAGTGTGCAAGATAATTCATTTAAAACAGCTACAAGATAGAAACAAGACAGTGTCAAGACGTCCACTACACCAAGAAAAGTTTAAAACTGAGTCCAAACTGAGTCAAAACCAAATGAATCACAAATTAATCTAAGTCAAAACATACTGTATGACCAAGACTAGTCAAAGATCAAGGCAATTCAGAGACAAAGCAGCTACGAGTCAGAGCTGAGTCTGAGTAAGCCAAGACATCTGTGTCCAATACAAATCAAAATCAAATACGAGTCTGAGTCAAACCATTCACAAGACTAAGTCAAAGCACCTGTGAGTTTGACTCAAAACATCTACAAGTTCAAGACAAATCAGATTCTAAACATCTACAGGAACCTGGCCAGTCAAGACAAGACTGAGTAAAAGCAAATGTGAGTCAAAACACCTGTGTGATAAATACAAGTCAGAGGTTGAGGCAATTCAGAGTTAAAACAACTCTTTGCCAAACCATCCACATGACTGAGTCAAAACACCAATGAGTCAAAGATGAAAGTGAGTCAAAACACTTATGAGTCTGAGTGAAAACATCTGTGACTGATATACATATCTTATTTAAAACAACCATAAGACTGAATCAAAGCTGAGCTGAATCTGAGTCAAAACATCCACAGGAACAAGAAAAGTCAAAGAATGAGTCAAAGCAAGCATGAGTCAGAGTCTAAATACTTCTGAGTCTGAGATTAATCTTTATCAACTTCACAAGACTAAACACCTGAGTCAAAACATCCATGAGTTGGCACTGAATTTGAGTCAAAACATCCAAGAGTTGGAGCTGAATGTAAGTCAAAACATCTACAAGTTGGAGAAGAATGTGAGTCAAAACATCTACAAGTTGGAGAAGAATTCGAGTCAAACCATCCAAGAGTTGGAGCTGAATGTGAGTCAAAACATCTACAAGTTGGAGAAGAATGTGAGTCAAAACATCTACAAGTTGGATCAGAATTTGAGTCAAAGCATCTACATGGTCACAAATCAAAGTCAAAACACCCATAAGTCTGTTTGAGAGCAGCTATAGACCAAGAAAAGTTAAACCTTGACATAAAATGGAGTCAAAACCCAGACGAGTCAGAGCTGATTCTGAGTCAAAACAAGCTGAACGCTGACGGTTGCTCTAATTTAATATGTAGTTTGACACAGAATTGGAAAGTAAACCTAAACGATTGAACATTTATCAGCGTGAACTAACGACAAAGATGTGAAGCAGAAACATGAGAAGAAAGTTTCAACTGTGGCTTCAGAACGTGACGTTAAAACAAACTGAGAGTCTCAGCGTGAGGAGATATTTAGCTGTGATCAAATAAACCTGAACTTCCTGTGTTTACACTGAGCCCCTGCCTCTCTCTCTCCCTGCTGCTCTGCCTGTATGTCTCTATGTCGCTCGCCCTCCGTCTTTGTGTGGCTTTAGTATAAACAGAGACTCTTAACGCTGGTCCTGGATCTGCCATAAAAACAGCACTGAGACGAGCTGAGCAAACAGCTGCAGAGTTCACGTTGCCTCGCCACGGCGTTCCCTCGCCATGGAAACCACTGCAGGGCCGAGCACTGCAGCCAATAATGCTGCTGTTAGCTGTTAGCGTGCTAGCATTGTAGCTCTGCTGAAGGCAACAAGTTTGTGCAAGTTTGTTTGTGCAACAAGTTAGTTCAGAAAACATCTGGAAACCGCCATCAAACCTGAGTCATTTTGAACAATTTTAGCCTGAGAGGAAATTCAAACTTACTGGATTAACAAAATAAGTGTAACATGGCTCAGAAACAGTGAACAGAGGAGAAAGTTGTTGGAGATACATTCAGCATGGTGAAACATCTTTCTACTGATGATAAGCAGAGACTCAAAACTGGACTAAAAATTGTCAGAAATTACTCAAATTGTCCGTAATAACTTAAAAATGGTCAATTTAAACACATTTTGAGTCATTTTGAACTATTTTCAAGAAATTTTGGACAGTTTTTGAGCTATTCTGGACAATTGCTGGACATTTTTTGTGCTAGTTTGGACAAACTTCAAATTATTTTGGACATTTTTAGACCCATAAGTAGACTAAAACTTGTTCAAAATGACCCAAATTGTCCGTAATAACTTTAAAATGGTCAACCAGTTATGTTGAACTAGATCAAAGTCATTTTGGACAAGTTTCAAGTCATTTTGCACATTTTTAGACTAAGAGTAAAATCAAACATCCTGTATCAGTAAAATAAATGCAGCTCGGCTCAGAAACAGTGAACAGAGCAGCATATTGTTGGAGATACATTCGGCATGGTGAAACATCTTTCTACTGATGATGAACAGAGACTCAAAACTGGACTAAAACTGGTCCAAAATGACTCAAACTGTCTGTAGTCATTCAAAAAATGTCACATTGAACAAATTTTGAGCAATTTTAAGCTAGTTTCAGTAATTTTGGACAGTTCATTAGTTATTTTGGACATGTTTTTGGTGCTTTGGACAAGTTTAAAGTTATTTTAGACAAGTTTTGAGATGTTCTGGATGAGTTTCAAATAATTTTAGATATTTCTAGACCTAGAGGGCAATAAAATCTACTGGCTGAATAAAATAAATGCAGCTCGGCTCAGAAACAGTGAATAGAAGAGCCAGTTGTTGGAGATACATTCAGCATGGTGAAACATCAAACTGACTCCAAAAAATAAATCTCATACTGAACAAATTCGGAGTAATTTTTAGCGAATTTAAACAATTTTCTGACAGTTTTTGAGGTATTTTAGAGCCATTTCTTCATTCTCTCTCCTTCTATTCTTGGTTTTTCTGTTTCCAGGACTTTATGTTGCAGAGAAAAAGTAAACAAAACAAAAAAAACAGTCAATAAAAACAATACATTAGAGTGTGGGAGTCTCAGCGTCCTGCAGGAAGCCGAAGGTTTCCAAGTGTTTCCTCTCCGTCTCGGTGTTTCCGGGTGTCTCTCTGTCCTCTTTAATTGATGACGCACACAGAGGGGGAGAGAGGGGAGTGGGCGAGCGAGGTTGCTAGGAGACAGGTGTGTGTGTGTTATAGCTCCCCGTGGACGGTGATGTCACTGTGTGTGTGTGTGTAATTAGATAATGTGTGTGAATCATCTCCATTCAGCTCTAATGGAGTTTCACTGCAGCTTATATAAGCTGAACCTGTCTGTCTGTCTGTCTGTCTGTCTGTCTGTGTTTTGTCCCCCCTCAGCCTCCATAACTGCAAACACACGGCAGAGTTTCAGTCAAACAGTCGATAAATCAGCAGCGTTTCTCTGCAGATTCCGTTAGCCTAGCTTAGCACAAACACTGGAAGTAAAGGGAAACTGTTAGCATCTGACTGCTGCCAAAACATCGCTTCTGTTTGTACTTCTGTTCAGTGTAACCAGATGAAAAGTATGCGGACGCCTTTAATCTTCTAAAGTTCACGCAGACCTAAGAAGTGAAAAGCATAAACACACAAAGTACTATTTGTTCTCTCCCTTAAAGTATTTGTACTCGAAAAAATGATGCACATCTCTGGAAAATGTGCGTAGGCCCTCATTATATCCTATTAATTCTCATGAAAAGTACGCCAACATTCTTAAAAGTTATGTAGACACGTGAAAAGCACTTGTACTCCAGTAAAAAGTATTTGTACTTGAGTAAAAAGCATTTGCACTCCTGTAAAAATGATGTAGGTCTCTGCAAATTGCGTGCAGGCCCTCAATATGTCTCATTAATACCAGTAAAAAGTACACAAACATCCCTAAAAGTTATACAGACAACTGTGAAAAGTATCTGTACTCTGGTAAAAAGTATTTGTACTCGAGTAAATAATGTGAGTTCTTGTAAAAAAAAAAAAAAAACCTGCAGACTCCAAATAAGATCATTTAAATTGTCATAAAAAGTGTTTGAAACTGATGTGGACAAGTATCTGTACCTGAGTGAAAAGTATGTGTACTCTAGTAAAAATGATGTGTACTCTAGTAAAAATGATGTGTACTCTAGTAAAAATGATGTGTACTCTAGTAAAAATCATCTGTACGCTAGTAAAAGTGATGTTTACTAATGTACTCATGAAGAAAGTATTTGTACTGTAGTAGAAAGTCAGTAGACAAGAAGTATTTGGATTCCTGTTGAACACAACTGTATTCTAAAAATGAAGTAGTATGCAGACACATGTAAAAAGTATTTGTACTTCTATATGGTGTTTGAAATTATGTTGATTCTTGTGGAGAAGTATTGGCCTTGTGTACAAGTACTCTGACTACAGGATAAAGTACACAAACATCAATAAAACATATTTATAATTTCCATAAAACTATAAGTCCATGAATAAACAGAGAGCAGGTTGTGAAACATTCAGTAAACATAAAGTTCCAGAGAAGACGTCGCTGTAAACAACAGAAAGGTCGGAGCTCACTGAGCGCGTGCAGAAAAACACCAGATCACCTGATGAATGAAACATCTTTCTTCTGAGTTTAACTTTAATCTGAGTCACAGTCTGCAGGTTTACTTTCATCAGCATCCTTTCTTTACAGCGTGAAGCTTCACTGAGAAGTTTTACTGCAATAATATGAGAAATATTCAGGATTTCATTATATCTAATCCAGTATTTTGAAGTAAAACTCACCAGTTGTTTTTTATCTGCAGAAAATCAAAGTCACAATGGAAATATATGAAGTCAAATCGAAAAAAGTGACTGAGTGATTTCATTTTTAAAGTTCTATGAAAAAACAAAAAACTGTGAAAATGTGGCAGCTGGTGCCAGAAAAAAATATGTAAAAAAAAGAAAACCCGACGTTCAAATATAATAAAATTTATATCTATACTTTATAACTAAACTAAAACTATTAAGCTTTTTTTAAATCTTCAAAACAACAGAAAATCTTCTGATTTAAATACAGTTAAAAAAAAGTTCATTTTATGGTCAAACTTTGTTAAAGAAGAAATTATTTAGAAAAATACAGACTTATTTATTCTTTTTTTTTTTACAGATTTGGCAGATTTTTTTTTTTTACTGTTATTTTATAAAAATACAGATTTATTGATTCATTTTTTTTTTATTTCTACAGATTTGGCCTGTTTTGTTGTTGTTGTTTTTTTTTTAACTTTTTTTAAAGGGTAACATAATTTTATTTTATTTTGTAAAATCAGATTTATTGATTTTTTTTTTACAGATTTTGCCTGTTATTTTGTCGATGTTTTTTAAAACTTTTTTGAATAGTAACTTGTAATTTAATTTTATTTTAGAAAAATACAGATTTATTGACTTATTTATGAATTTTTACAGATTTGGCCTTTTTGTTAATTAATTTTTCTTAAAGGGTAACTTTTAAATTGTATTTTAGTTGATAAAACTACAGATTTATTGATTTATTTTTACAGATTTAGCCTGTTTTTTCTTTTTTTTAAAGGGAACTTGTAATTCTATTTTATTTTTGTGGGATTTTATTTGTTTTTGTTTTTCTTAGTAAATAAACAAAATTGGAAAAACCGATAATTTTTTACAGTGTTAGAAGTTTTCACTTCACACCGACTTCTGATTGGATATAATATTCAGTCGATATGTCCAGATGGTGCAGCAGACATTAAATCCATCCAGATGATCGATAAAGTCGATCAGAACTGATCACATCAGCTGTTAGTTAAAGTCTGCAGCAGGAGAAACATTCACAGTCGAGTCAGAAAACCCTCATTTATCTCTATGCTGCCTCTTTGTTTACATCCTGAGTCGTGTTTGTTTCCGTCACCGTGGCAACAGACGACTGATTAAGAGGAGAAAACCCGTCGACGTGATCATTAGGAGCTTTTTCAGCAGCTCTGAGGGGATTTTAAGCTCTTTTAAGTCACGGAGCACAATCCAAGGTGGTGTACAACCGATGAATGTAAACAAATCTGTCTTACAGCGCTGCATGACGATGTATTCGTCCGCTCCACTCGTCAACTAGTTCCACGTAGCCAGTTCTGACGTAACGACGAAACGCTGTAAGTCGAGGACGTCGTAAACCGAGGACCTCCTGTAATCATTATATATTTGTAATTGTTTTCTGATTTAGCTTCAAATTTGATTTAGTTTCCAACTGTTTAATACTTTAGCGACCAGAGGAGGTGGTCAGTTCCATGTTGACGCATTAGTACTACTACTACTATGTATGGTACCATGTCTGGTTTGATGCTAAACTGCGTTTTGTCATCTTAGTTCTGTCTGTGCAGCGACAGTAAACTTGAATCTAATCTGATCTAGGAGCTGCTGCTGATGTTTATCGGCGTCACAACGAGCCACAATGTCTGAATTAAAGCTTTGTGATTCTAAAAACCTCAGATTTACATCTTACTCATGTTTCTGCATCCAAACACAAACTGAACCTCCTCCTCTGGCTGCCTGCAGGTCGTCACCGTGGCAACCTCTGCATCACCGCCTCCCGTCCCCGAGGACGACGACACATCATCCGTCACGGCGGCTCCTCATTGACCTCCTCCCCTCCCCCCTCCGGCCGTAAAACCAGTCAGTGGGAGCAGCAGGGACCAGTAACCACACTGGTCTATCAGCTCTGCTGGGCTGAGGGTAAATAATGTGACCAGGGGCAGCTCTGGTCAGGAGGAAGATGAGGATGAAGGCAGTGAAGATAATTAAGATCAACAGAGGTGTAACGGTGAGCAAATGTCACAGTTCAGTTTGTTTCCTGTACAGCGAAAATGCAAAACTAATTAAACTGCGCTGGTTGACTGAACAGACCGTCGTTCCGAGAAAAGTCTGCTGTAAACACATGAATGAATCGTGAAAAATAAACAAATCTAAGCTTCAAATCCTAATGTTTCATCACAATCACTCTACATGTCTCTCTTTTTAAAAAAAAATGCCAACAATAAACCAGTAGCTCTAATCAAATTCTACAAAAAACAAAAAATTCTGCATTTTTCAGCCTAAATTAAAAACCACAACTGACTCAGCCGTAACCAGCAGTGACACAGCAAAAATTCTGAGTTTTCAGGTTGAAATGCAGGCAGTGTTTCCACAGAGAGGAAAATCAAACCTACTGGATGAATAAAATAAATGCAGCATGGACCAGAAGCAGTGAACAGAGCAGCAAGTTGTTGGAGATACATTCAGCATGGTGAAACATCTTTCTACTGATGATGAGCAGAGTAGAGAGAAAATGTCTGGAGAGGAAACATGGAAATAGTTAAATATCTACAGTATGTGAAGACAAAACAACCACGGAGATATAAAATGGCAAAAGAGACACACAAACCAACAAAAACAAGGTAAAAATTGAGACAAACGAGACCTAAATGCCATAAAATAGACAAAAAAATCTGAAAAACGAGACACAAATTGACAGAAAGAAGACAAAAGCGACACAAAATACTGAAAATAGCACACAAAACCAGAAAAAAACAGACAAAAATGAGACAAAAGAACAAACCAGACACAAAATGGAGGCAAAAAAGAAGGCATAAATTTAAAAAACTAGAAGGGTGATGATAAATATTTGTATATTTTTGTCGTTTTGTCTTGTTTTTCTCATTTTGTGTCTCGTTTTTCTCATTTTGTGTCTCGTTTTTCTCATTTTGTGTCTCATTTTTGTCTTTTGTGTCTCGTTTTTCTCATTTTGTGTCTTGGTTTTCTCCTTTTCCGTCTTGTTCTCATTTTCTGTCTCATTTCTGTCATTTCGGGTCTCGTTTTTGTCTTTTGTGTCTTGTTTTTCTAATTTTGTCTCGTTTCTGTCGTTTCGTGTCTCGTTTTTGTCTTTCATGTCTTGTTTTTCTCATTTTGTGTCTCCTTTTTCTCATTTTGTGTCTTGTTTGCTCATTTTTTTGTCTCGATTTTGTCTTTTCATGTCTTGTTTTTGTCGTCAACATCATCAAACAGTTTTCCTAAAGAATGAGTAGAGCAAAGCTATGTCCTCTCTTCTAGTTCTCATATTTTCATAACATTGTCAGCCTTGACTGAATGTCTTACTCTACCTCATATTATCAGGATCAGACTAATTCTTTGGACTGTTTCCCATCAGTCAGTTTGTCCTCTTGGTCAGCAGTAACAGCTAAATATCTAGCTTCTACTGCTGAGAAAAAGATCACATTAGCATGGATTAGCAACCCTGTTACTGTGATTAGAGTAGGGTTAGCAAACAACACAGAAAACATGGAATAAAATGGTACCACTGAACCGATCAACCGTCTGATAGTTTATTACCTATTATTGATCAGTATGGAGCAGAAAACTATAAATGAGAAGGATGATTTTTTAAATATTTTGAAGCCCAAACATCCTCCAGTACTGGATTGACCCAAAGATGCACAGATGGAATCAACGATTGAACCAATAAAGTCGACATCCACCATCCTCACACCTGATATCTGGGACTCATTTTAGGTTTATTTATCCGGTTAAGGCTAAAAAAGTCCAGATTAGTTGAACCTGCTTCATCTCTCTGACCAGCAGCAGAGTCTTGGTTTGTTTTGTTGCTCGGATGGAAACTGGGCGTCTTAAGACAGGAAGGTAACGAGCTGCCGGCAGGAAACAGTCAAACCCTGCCCACACACACATTAACACGCACACATTAACACACACACTCTGCCAGCTGCTGTCACAAACTCAATCTGACAGAAAGCCGCGGAGCTGAAACAGTTAACATGGGCTTCGTCCATTTATGTGATTGAATCTGCAGATTCATGGCTGGAGTCGCTCAGATTCATTCTGTCTGAACTCATCACTCTGATGGATCCACGATTAAACCGAGGCTTTAAAGACTTCTGACCTTCTGAACCAGGAAACTTGCCAATGGGTTTGTAAAAAAAAAAAACCACAGAAATGACATCATTTATCAACCAGAAACCATAAAAAAAGATTAGATTTGTTGGATTTTCAGCCTTTTAATGGACTATATTTTAAGTCTCATTGCAAAAATGCCCAAAATGAACCCATCACTGATTAGATTCTATAAAAAATGAAATATTCTGTGTTTTTCAGCCTAAATGAAAAGCTATGACTGACTCAGCTGTAACCAACAGTGACACAGCAAAAGTTCAGAGAGTTTTCAGGTTGAAATGCAGGCAGTGTTTCCACAGAGATACTGAGAGGGGAATAAAACCGAGTGGATGAAAAGAACAAATGCAGCTCGGCTCAGAAACAGTGAACAGAGGAGCAAGTTGATGAGATCCATTCAGCATGGAGAAACATCTTTCTACTGATGATGAACAGAGACTCAAAACTGGACTAAAAATTCTCTAAAATGACAAAAAAAAATGGCGTGAATTAGTGAAATTGTCAAAAAAATTGTCACAAATTGTAATTTTGAGTCATTTTGAAGCTGTTTAAAGCAATTTTAGACAGTATGGGGGTAATTTTGGACCATTTTGAATGAGTTTGAACAAATTCGATGACAATAAAAACCTATTGGATGAATAAAATAAAGTTGTTGGAGATACATTCAGCATGGTGAAACATCTTTCTACTGATGATGAGCAGAGACTCAAAACCGGACTGACATTGTCCAAAATGACTCAAACTTTCTGTAATGACTCAAAAAAATCTCATACTGAACAAATTTTGAGTCATTTTGAAGTAGTTTTAACAAATTTTAGAGAGTTTTTAGTGAAAGTTTGAGGTTTTTCATTAATTTGAACAAATTTTGCATCATTTTGAACAGTCCCCTGTTCATTTGGACAAGACTTACATCATTTTGGACACATTTCAAGTAAGTTTTGGCAACTTTAGACCGAGAGGAAAATCCAACCTCCTGGATGAATAAAATAAATGCAGCATGGCTCAGAAACCGTGAACAGAGGAGCAACTGTTGGAAGATACATTCAGCATGGTGAAACATCTTTCTACAGATGATGAACAGAGGTTTAAAACTATAAATTGTTCAAAATATTAAAATACTTGTCTAGTTGCTCATGTTGTCCATAATAACAAAAAAATATGTCATTTTGAACTAGATTCAATTTATTTTTGGACAGTTTTCAAGTTATTCTGCATCATTCTTGAGTCAGTTTGGACACGTGAGTCTTTTTGGACCTTTTTTGTTATTTTGGACACATTTTTGAGTCATTCTGGACAATTTAATATAAGTTTGGACAATGGAAGTTTTTAGATCAGTTTTGGACAATTTTAGACTGAGAGTAAAATCCAACCTACTGGATCAGTAAAATAAATGCAGCTCGGTTCAGAAACAGTGAACAGAGGAGCAAGTTGTTGGAGATACATTCAGCATGGAGAGATATCTTTCTACTGATGATGAACAGAGTAGAGAGTAAAAGTTTGTAGAGGCTGGAAACATGGAAACAGTTAAATATCTACAGTATGTGGAGTCTTTTTTCTTCATGAACTGATCCAGTTCAGTCGTATCAGCGTCAAACTAAACCTGAAGGAAATACCTGAGGGCTGTTCTTTGGAGAACTGGATCAGATTGTTCAGATTCTGAGAACCATGAACTCACCAAATCAGACAGTCCTCATAACTGTGTTGGATGTTTCCTGGAAAGTTCTCTGTCATTAATAATTTCCAGTAATCGCCCAGGGTAAGCTGAAATAAGAACGAAACAATCATCTATTCATTCCTGGAAACTTTATCTGCGGAGATCTATTTCCTCCTGTGGACTCAGTTTACCTCAGAGACAAACTAAAGGTTGTGTCAAGGAAGTGGTGGCAGGAATAACGAGGAAAATAAAGTCTGACAGCAGCTTATCATTCTGCTATAGGTGGGAAAATCATGTTTGTTTTTCTTTAAACCAATCACAATTGTTTTTCAGCCGATCATAATGATTTTGAAACGAATCACAACTATTCTTACAACAATTACAACCACATTTAAACCAGTCACAATGGTTGTTAAACCAATGACAGTCATCATCAAACCAATCACAACTGTCCTTAAACCAATTACAATCATTGATAAACTGACCACAATCATAGGAACTAACTAATCCCAGTCAACGTTTAGCCAATCACAATCACCTTTAACCAGTCAAGGTTGTGTTTAAACCAATAACAATCGTTTAGTCAATCACAACCAACTTTAAACCAATCAAAACTATCTTTAAACAATCAGTCGTCTTTAAATTACTAAGGATCATCTTTAAACCAATCACAGCCACCTTTAAAACAATCAGTCTTCTTTAAACTTGTCAAGGTCATCTTTAAACCAATCACAACCATATTTGAACCAATCATAATCACCTTTAAACCAACCACAACCACCTTTAAACTATTTACAATCATCATCAAACCAATCCCAACCATCCAGTCTTGTGCTAAGAAGAAGATGCAGCAGCAACCCTAACCCTGCATATTAATGCTAGAGGATTGTTTTGGTGGAACATTTGCATGCAGGTATTAAAGTGAATATTTTAGAACTGAACGATCCAGTTCCTCAGAAAAACCTGCTTTTTATCCTGTGTAGGCTGCCGCTGGTCGGAGGTCATTTCTGTTGTTTCCTGAAGCAAAGAGGGTTTTAAAACACTAAGAAGACTCACTGATGTCTGACCAGCTGGATAAAAGCAAAATGAACCTGATAAAATAATGTTGTACTGGCACGAAGTTCAACAATGTTTATTAAGATTTATCTGATTCATTTGTGTTGACATAAAATGAGTAAATCTATAGTTACATAAATGAATGGGTGCAAGACTAAGAATAAGAATTTAATGACTGCAACCATTGATTTGTTGGCTTGGATTGAACATAATAATGTTGGCAACTGCATCTAACTATTTTTATGTGTAATTAAACTCCAATTTCTGCATGAGCTGACTTAAAAATAAATTCAAGTTGAGGTAAAATAATTAAAATTGGTTTGCAAAAACATGAGGAACAATAAATTGAATCTACCCTAATAAATTTGAACGGAACAGAGCGGAGAGCCTGCCGCCGCTGCAGGAAAAAATCCTAGAGGAAACACTGATTTCCTGTCATTTTAAAGACCAAATAATGAAAAAAATCATTAGTTGAAGCTCTGGAAAGAATCTTAATAAAACCAAACTCCATTTGAAAAAAAAAAAAAAGGAAAACCAGACAGATAATGTTGTGAATCCTAATTTTTAGCTCCAATTTGGTCACCACCGACTAAATTCAGAACCAGGATGAATTTCTGTCAAACTTTAGTCATATGACGCTCTGCTTAAGGGTTTTGTGAATATTTACTGGTTTTATTTCTCTCTAGTGACAGTAAACTGAACATCTTAGGCCAAAACAAGAAGTTTTTCAGCATTTTATCGACCAAACAATGAGAATAATGAATAGTTGCAGACCTACTTTCAACACTAATGTGATATTAATGAACCCAGCCTGTAAACTTAAATATTTAACAGTGTGAGATAACCCTGGTGGGTCACCGAGGTTCTGACATTATGTTTTTCCTTCAGTTTATTTTAGTTTCTGAGCCGGCGGTGGACGTCTGCTGATCTTCATATGACCTTGTTGTTCTTATTTAGTTCACAAACAGTCCCTCAGTCTAATTATTAGCGGCTAATAAACATGTGAGAACGTGAGTTTAAAGGAGCTGCTGTTGTTTTCTAATAAATAATGATATATTTAAACCCTGACTCTTTTTATTGCAGCTGTCAGCATTATGCAAAAACCTTTTTACATTTATAATTTTTCATTTAATGGTCCAGTTAGACTAAAAAAAGGCTTTAAAACTTTAAATATACAAAACAATAAACACAAGTTGTCAGGTTGGCAAAGATTTTAAAAACTAAGTTGCTCCAATTACATTTTCTTGAGTAGTTTTTGGCTTTTTTAGGGTATTTTTGTTCATGTAGCAACCATTAAATGATTTCATCCAACAGCTACATTTTTGATTAACTTCTTATTTTGAACTGCAGTTGTGTCTTTGAACACAAAATACTGAAACTGTGAATCCAAAACAAATTCTGCTGTGATGTTTAAATAAAAAGTTACACATTTACCACAGAGAACATTTGTACCCTGACATTCCTGTTCGACAGATCGATGATTACAAGAGGTCATTAGGCATCACAGAAGTCTTTGTCATGGTGCCCCTTTACAAGCTTAAAAACTCACCAGACAGCTCATACATATGCCACAAGGATATAAAAACTCTATCCTACATGACCCCATCATAATTTAACTTATGTGTGCTGGTTGGTCATTAAGTGTCACGAAAGTCTTTGTCATGGTGCCCCTTTAGTAACAAAACCCCCATAACGCTCTCTGAACATGTGACTGCTCTCCTCTTCTGGTTCAGTATTAAACAATAAAAGGTGCTACAGCTAGTCCACACCAAAATGTTTATTATCTAAGAAAATGGTATCAGGTGAAAAAAAAGATACCATCTGTGATGTTTGTAAAAGCCCTCACCACTTAAAAAGCTTAATCAATAAATATTTGCAAACCAGTTTTACATTTAACCGTCCGGAGACAAATTTTCAGCTTCCTGCTTCCTCACATCTTTTATGACACACATAACTGGCTGTAAACACTCAGTTATATAATGGATATGTGGGGCGTCCACAGAAAAGTATGAATTGTTGATTTAATTTATTATTCAGCCCCAGAGGGTTTAGATACAGCCATTAAAAATTCATTAACATAAAGGTTGATGATCTGAAAAACAGCCTGACCAACTGTGGCTGAATGTTGTCAGTGAACAACTGTAAAGTAAACACAAAGCTCTGCTACACCACAACAAGAAGCACGTAAACCACAGGTGAGCTGTTTTACAGCTTTACTGTGATATTTTCTGATTGATTTTTGACAGTTTTAGCTCTAATTTAAATATAACCAAGCAGAACAGTCACATTTTAACATCATGAAATCTCTGAAGATTCCTTTTTTTGTTTTAATGGAAACATAATTTACAGTGTATAGCATGTTTTGTATCTTTGTCCGGTGATCTTACAATTATTAATGTCTGTTTTGTTAAAATTAATAACTGTAATTCAACAAAACAGGCAAAATCTGTACAATAAAAGTAAACTGTTCAAAAATTTAGGTAAAAACTGTGAAAAAATGTTATTTTGCACAAGAGCAACCAAAACACACACTGCCCAAATTCACCAGGACAGACAACCGATCGTTTAATTGACTAATCATTGCAACTCTATTTAAAAGCAGAAGCAGAGCCTTAAGAATGAAAGTTGCACTAACATAAATGGTGGTGTACCACAAGTCTCCATATGAGGAACTCTACTTTTTTGTTTTTTAACTGTACACATTCCCACTTAGTGCCATACTGCACAAAATAAAGCTAAATGTCAGTTTATACGCCGATGACATCCTATTATACACTATAGATAAATATGCACTTCTGTCAGCACACCAACAGTTTTCCAGGACAAAAATGCAGTGGAAACCTAAAAAAAACTAACCCTGTAATTCAATTCTGCTCAGTTTTCTGGAGTTAAAATGTCGAAACGACAAAAGAAAAACACAATGGAGCTGCAGCTGGTTGCAGGTTTAATTCTGAGCAGCATTTTCTGTTATATTGGAGGATTTTAACGCAGATAAAGGAGGAAATTTTATACATTTGAAAGCAGAACCAGAGCATGAAGACAACACAACAATATCTGGTTAGCATCCCAAGAAAGCTTCATCAAGCTGCTGCTACAAACACAAAAGTATTTTCTAGGACAGATTGTCACTATTGTCCACAGACTCTCCTGGAAAACCTTCAGCTGCAGACAAGGAAAGGAAAGCTGAGGAGGATCTAGAAGTCTTTCCTAGAATCAGAACCACAAATGCTGGAAAACACCTCGTCTGTTCATCGACTCTCAACCAAAGCAGCTTCATCCAACAACCGCAAACAAAGTAGAAACCTGAAATACTATATACCACAGTAGTGAGTACACACCGGTGCAGTACAACTTAAACACAGCTAAATGACTCCACACTGTATCGCATTACAGTAATAGAATTACTTCTAAGCTGAACAGTGGAGTATTTGCTGTGATGTCAAATTAAAACAATTTAGATTTACTACATTTAAAATTGATGGTTCCACAATTTACCTGACGTATTGACCTTCACTGCGACAACAAACTAAACTTCTGTGTGATTTTGCTCTTTAGATGGTTCTCCTGCTGGCCTCTTCTTCAAGCTTCTACAGACTGGAAGTCATCCAGTCAGACGGTATTTTGGTTTATCCAGACATTCATGGTGCATCTATAACTGTAATGTAGTCCCATGTCATTATGCTAACACCTCTGTTCTTCACTGTCAGGAATATGCATCCACTGAAGTTGTCCCAGTCTGGTTCAAACTAACTGAACCCAACTAATTCATCTTAATCCGACCAAAGAATGTTGTCCAACATCCGTCAGACTCCTTTTCATGTTCTTTGGCAATGTTGTATCCTGCAGTTTTGTTATTTACTCTGATTTCCATTGATAACTCCTGTACCGAGTCTGAAGCAGCTGTCGTATGTTCTTGACTGTCAGGAATATGCATCCACTGTGGTAGTCTTGGTCTGGTTCTAACATGCTGGACTCCATCTGAACCCAACTACTTCATCTTCATGTGACTAAAGAATGTTCTCCAACATCCATCAGACATCTTTTCATGTTCTTTAGCAACCTTGTGTCTTGCAGTTTTGTTTTTTTCTTGTCCTCTGGACATGAAGGTTGATGTTATGAAGTATTTTCACAAACTCTGAAACTCTGATTTTCATTGATAACTCCTGTACCAAGTCTGAAGCAGCTGCCGTCTGTTTTTACAGCTAGATGGTGAAAGTAGTTCACTGTCTGTGGAGTCATTTTAGCAGGACGACCACTGCAGCCCTGATTAGTGGAACTACGACTCCTTCTATACCTCCTGATGACTGCTGACACTGTAATTTTTAGTTGATCTTCCTGGATTCTTTTCCAGGTTTGTGAGGTCTAACAATCAGATTTTTCCGGCGGTTCTTTTCCACATGGAGCCATGATGTAAGCATGCAGATCGATGTAGGTTGAAAACAGAGACATTACTGGCCGTCTTAGAACCACGTTACTGCAGTCAGACTGACTGGAAATCAGTTTAGTTCCAGTGATCACAGCTGGATTCACTTTTGTTGCATTGTGTCTCCTTTGGGCCTGAATTTTCAACATAATCTCTGTCAACTTTTAGTTTTTGACAGTTTTTAAGAGGAAATACTCGACTGTTGAGCTCAGAAATGATGCGGTGACATTTAGGTGATGTTGCACAGACTTAATCTCAGTCTGAAATGATTTGTTTTCATCCACAATCACAGCTTCTGACACTAGAAACAACTGAATGGTCTCAGAAATGTTGTTAAAACTGTAAATAAATCAGATTGTACTTTGTGTTGAATGAAATTAACCCTTGTGTCGTCCTGCAGGTCAAATTGACCTGTTTTAAATTTTGAAAATGTGGAGAAAAAAACATTTTCACAATGAAAACTTCTACATTTTCAACATTTTTGGGAAATTTTTGAACATTTTTTGTTGCAAAAAAAGAAATGTTCTTTAAGAACATTTGGAAAAAATCAACTAAAATCCAGCGACTTTTGCTGGATTTTGGTTGATTTTTTTCTGAATGTGCTTAAAGAAAATATTACAACTTTTACTGATATATATGGAATCACTTTACATATTTTTAGGATTTTTTTGGAAGATTTTTATTCATTTCTTGAAAATATTTGCATTTTTAAATTTTTTAATATTTTGTAAATTTTTTTTTTTTTTTTTTTAAATAAAACTTTTTAGGGAAACTTTTAAGGAATTATTGGAATTTTCTTCCTGAAGGTTTCGCAATTTTTTTAGAAATTTGGGGAATTTTTTGCTGAGTTTTTGGACTTTTTTTCAGACAAGAGAACTATTTTGTTTGGTAAATGAAGACAACAGGAGGGTTAAGAGGGCAGGAATGAACCAAACATCTGCACGCTGTCGCTGTAAAACCCCGCGTGTGTGCGCGTGTGTGCGTGATATCGATCAGTTCGGTGATTGATCAGTGACGTCAGCAGCGAGGTGAACAACTGATTTCAGGCCTGGAGATGTTTCTGCACCGGTGTGTGCGGATAGATCACACTGATTGACAGCTGATCAGCATCACGCACCGGAGCGCGTGGGATGTGCATGCAGCTGCTGCGTGCGTGCGTGCGTGTGCGTGTGCGTGTGCGTGTGTGTGAGTGTGTGTGTGTGTGTGTGTGTGTGTGTTCTCACGGTGTTCCGGAGGTCCTGCAGCGCTACGCTCATCCTGGAGCTCCGTCCCCGCGGTCAGAGCGCTACCGACGGCCGCTCCGCCGGTCCATCCTCCAGGCTGTCCGTCGGTCTGAGCGCCCCTCCGCTGCGTCCGTCCGTCTGTCTGTCCGGGAGTCCGCGGTCCGTTTGTCCGAGGCGGCGGCAGCGGATCGGAGCTTTTCTCGGGTCCGTCTATCTGCTAGACCCCGCCCAACATCCAACCCAGCCTCTTCCTCTCGCAAACAAACACACCCCAAGACACAGGGGCATGACGTCACCGCCGCGGCCTGACGTCACCTCCTCCAGCTCTACAGCCAATCAATCAGCTGTGATCTATCGATCTATCTATCTATCTATCTATCTATCTATCTATCTATCTATCTATCTATCTATCTATCTATCTATCTATCTATCTATCTATCTATCTATCTATCTGCTGATATGTGCCAATAAAACTATTAGTTATATTATATTATATTATATTATATTATATTATATTATATTATATTATATTATATTATATTATATTATATTATATTATATTATATTATATTATTTTATATTATATTATATTATATTATTTTATATTATATTATATTATATTAGATGAGACTTAGAAGTCATATATTGTTAACCCTCCTGTTGTCCTCATTTATGGGCATCAAAAAATATTGTTTCCTTGTCTAAAAACAATCCAAAAATTCAGCAAAAAAATTTCCCAAATTTCTGAAAATTTGCAAAACCTTCAGGAAGAAAATTCCAGTAATTCCTTAAAAGTTTCCCTTAAAAGTTTTATTTAAAAAAATCCCCCAAATGTGGCAAGAAAATTCTTGTAAATATTTTTAAAAAATGAGTAAAAATCTTCCAATAAAATCCTAAAAATATCTAAAGTGATTCCATACATATCAGTAAAACTTCTACTGTTTTATTTAAGAACATTCACAATAAATCAACAAAAATCCAGCAAATTTCGCTGGATTTTGGTTGATTCTTATGTGAATGTTCTTAAGAAACATTTTTACGGTTTTGTTTTTCCACCAAAAAATGTTCAGAGATTTCCCATAAATGTTGGAAATGTGGACATCAGAAGTTTCACTGTGAAAATATAGTTTTTTCTCCACATTTTCAAACTTTGAAACAGATCAGTTTTGACCTGCAGGACGACACAAGGGTTAAACAATTCAATTAAAATGCTGCTCTCCTATTTTCTGACTAATTTAATATTGATTTTATATAATATATAATATTTTACATCATATTTGTAAGGTTTATTTTATCTCAAATCATCAGCAGCATTGATAGATTGGTGGTTTATTATTATATTATAAATCATATCCTCATATATAACATATATATAATAAATAGTACATTTTAGACTCTATTATAGTTGTTTTTACTGCTTTATATGTAAAATTTCAACATTGAAGCCAAGTATTGATTTAATTTAATTGATATTTAATATTTATTTTATATTTGTTTTATTTTATTGTCATCCTTGATGCTTTGGCCTAATTATTAACCTAATATTTGTGCCAATAAAACTGTTGAACTGAACTGAAATCTAGCTTTATTAAAATATTATAATACTTATTATTATTTATTAGTTGAATTTTTATTTTTTATTCCTATTTATATCTTTTGAGGTTCTATTTTATTTATTTTTTTCATTTCATTTAATTTTATTTATTTATTTATTTATTTTTTACCACATCCCTGATGCATTGGCAGATTTATTAAGTCAGATAAATTAGTAAAATAATGTGTCAGTTTTTTTAATCAAATATTGCAAAATTTCCCTAAACATTCAAATTAATTAAGCAAATTCGTATGTTATTATATTTTATGTATTAATTTTAGATATCATTGAGTCTGAACTTTAGTATTCAAATTAATCGGGTGGATTTGTCTAAAAATCTGAATTATTTTATAGAGACAGACTGCAGTTTATCAGAACTTTCATTTTGTTGTCAGTTTGTTTCCTGTTGAAGATAAAACCGGTTGGACTGGAGATAAAAACTGTGAACTGGTTGAACTGGAACCAGATTCTGTCTCACCTGTCCTCTGTTCAACTGTTCAGGTGAGTCTCAGGCTGAATTCTGCCTCCTGCAGGAAAACAGAAGAAACTACAGCTGTTCACTGAAACTGATTTCAGATTTAACAGAAGCTCAGAAAAACATCTTAAAACGTCTAGAAATTCATTTTAACAGATCTAAAATATGCTTATCCAGGTATTTATCGAGACATTTAAAGAGATACTCAGTCAGAAAATGTTATCAGTGCTCTTCACCCCAGATTAAAAGATGTAAATATTCTGTTTATGCTTCATCAACTGTAAATAAAAACAATAATTTATGTCAACATTAAACAAACAACAAAAATGTGAAATTAGTTTCTGCTGTTATAGAAAAATAAGTCTAAGAAAAAAGTGGACTGAAGGCTCCCCCTGCTGGACACTTACAGGCAGTACACACACAATATAGTACAGTACACACAAAATAAAGTACACACAGTACACACAATATAGTACAGTATACACAAAATATAGTACACACAGTACACACAATATAGTACACAGTACACACAGTACACACACAATATAGTACAGTACACACAAAATATAGTACACACAGTACACACAATATAGTACACAGTACACACAAAATATAGTACACACAGTACACACACAATATAGTACAGTACACACAAAATATAGTACACACAGTACACACACCATATAGTACAGTACACACAAAATATAGTACACACAGTACACACACAATATAGTACAGTACACACAAAATATAGTACACACAGTACACACACAATATAGTACACTACACACAAAATAAAGTACACACAGTACACACACAATATAGTACAGTACACACAGTACACACACAATATAAGTACAGTACACACAAAATATAGTACACACAGTACACACAATATAGTACACAGTACACACAGTACACACAGTACACGCAGAAAATATTACACACAGTACACACAGAATATATTACACACAGTACACACAGAATACAGTACACACAGTACACACAGAATATAGTACAGTACACACAAAATAAAGTACACACAGTACACACACAATATAGTACAGTACACACAAAATATAGTACACACAGTACACACACAACATAGTACACACAGTACACACAGTACACACAACATAGTACACACAGTACACACAGTACACACAATAGTGCATGATATAGAGTACACATAGCACACATTGTATATCCCTCATCCTTCCTTCCTTCCGTCCTTTCTTTCTTTCTTTCTTTCTTTCTTCCTTCCTTCCTTCCTTCCTTCCTTCTCTAGTTCCTTCCTTCATTCCTTCCTTCCTTCTCTAGTTCCTTCCTTCCTTCTTTAGTTCCTTCCTTCCTTCCTTCGTTCCTTCTCTAGTTCCTTCCTTCCTTCTTTAGTTCCTTCCTTCCTTCCTTCGTTCCTTCTCTAGTTCCTTCCTTCCTTCCTTCCTTCCTTCCTTCCTTCCTTCCTTCCTTCCTTCCTTCCTTCCTTCCTTCCTTCCTTCCTTCTTTCCTTCTCTAGTTCCTTCCTTCCTTCCTTCCTTCCTTCCTTCCTTCTCTAGTTCCTTCCTTCCTTCCTTCCTTCCTCCTCTAGTTCCTTCCTTCCTTCTTTAGTTCCTTCCTTCCTTCTTTAGTTCCTTCCTTCCTTCCTTCTCCATTTCTTTCCTTCCTTCCTTCTCTCTTTCCTTCCTTCCTTCCTTCCTTCCTTCCTTCCTTCCTTCTCCATTTCTTTCCTTCCTTCCTTCTCTCTTTCCTTCCTTCCTTCCGTCCTTCCTTCCTTCCTTCCTTCCTTCCTTCCTTCCTTCCTTCCCTCCTTCCTTCCATCCTTCTCTATTTTCTTCCTTCTCTACTTCCTTCCTTCTTTTTCCTTCCTTCTCTATTTCTTTCCTTCCTTCCTTCTCTATTTCCTTCCTTCCTTACTTCCTTCCCTCCTTCCTTCTCTAGTTCCTTCCTTCATTCCTTCCTTCCTTCTCTAGTTCCGTCCTTCCTTCCTTCTCTAGTTCCTTCCTTCTTTCCTTCGTTCCTTCTATATTTCTTTCCTTCTCTATTTCCTTCCTTCTCTATTTCTTCTTTCCTTCCTTCTCTATTTCCTTCCTTCCTTCTCTATTTCCTTCCTTCCTTCCTTCCTTCCTTCCTTGAACCACTGATGTCCCATGCTCTGCTAAGAAGGTGATTGGCTGTAAACTCTGACACTTGCCTGCAAAACTAGACTGAAAACAGTTCCTTCCTACCTGAACTCCTCCTGATCCAACCACCACAGCAGGTTTGGTCCATAACTAGACTCTTCTCGTCTGTGGTTCCTGGTGGTGGAACAAGTTACTGAACTCTGTTAGATCTGCAGAGTCTCTCTCAGTCTTTAAGAAAAGACTAAAAACCAGCTCTTTTCTGAACACCTTTGCACTTGACAGACTGCAAAATGCAAAAAAATAAAATAAAATAATAATCCTATTATGTCTGCACTGCCTGTAGGCACCAAGGTTCTATTTTCACATTTGAATTTGTTGTATGGTTCTTCTCCAGGTTGTTTTCTCCTGACTAGATCCTTGCTGGTGTTGTAACTGCTCTCAGATGTTCAATGCTTTGGATAAAAGCTAAATGAAACTGTAGAATTGTTTTACGTGGTAGGTTTGTCTCGGTAGTTTTACACCTTGTTGTAGTTGTGCTGCTTCTCTTTGAGGTTGTTTTGTGATTTTTTTGTGTGCATGTCTTTGGTTGCTGGGGTAGCTTTGTGTATGTTTGTAGATGTTTTGCATGTTTTTGTGGTTGTTTTGGTATATCTGAGTCTCTTCTGTGGTTGTTTTGTGTACGGGGAGTCCTCAACTTATATCAGAACTCCAACTTACGGCGTAAATCAACTTACAGCAGCCCGTAGGAACAGAACTCCAGTGAAAAGGTTAAAAAAAAAGCCGTTATGTGCATCATGATATCAATCAGTTTGTCAGAAAAGTCATGAAAACCAATGACTTTGGTGGTGTACAACCCGTGAATGGAACATAAAGTGTGTTCGTCCACTCCGCTCGCCAACTAGTTCCACGTAACCCAGTTCCAACGTAACGATGATGTTAAGTACGCTGTAAACCGAGGATCCCGCCTGTAAACTTAACCCATGTAACGCTGAAATGCCATAGGTCAAGAATGTCGTAAACCGTGGACCCCCGTATTTTTGTGGTGTATTTTAGTGTTCGTATGTTTTGTGTCGTGTTTTTTTGTGTCTCTCTGGTAGTTTTGTGTCTCTTTATGTCTTTTTGTGTTTTGTTTAATGTCTTTGTGGTTGTTTCATGTCTTGTTGTGGTGCTTTGTGTGTCTTTGTGGTTGTTTTGTGTGTCTTTGTGGTTGTTTTGTGTGTCTTTGTGGGTGTTTTGTGTGTCTGATGATTATTAAACGTGGTTCTGTGATTTTCCTCTGAGGTCGACTCTCTAAAAGGTGAAGCTCTGACTCATTAGAAGAACTTTAAAAATGCGTCACAGCAAGTTTCTATCATCCAGCTGCAGACTGGACCCAGGTTCGCCTTTTTTTACCCACAATGCACCGGGGCCTGGCGGTCTGACTCACCTTCACAACCTGGAGGCTGCCGATAACGTTGCCACGGCAACCGGCTTTGTTTTACTGGTTTATCGGCCGCTCTGTGATTGGTCCAGACGTGGCGATGGCAGTTTGACCTCTGACCTCTTTGACACCATCCTCCTCCTCCTCAGTGTGTGTGTGTGTGTGTGTGTGTGTGTGTGTGTCTGTGTGTGTGTCTGTGTGTGTGTCTGTGTGTGTGTGTGTGTGTGTGTGTGTGTGTGTGTGTGTCTTTGCGCTGCAGCTGATTAGTTGCCTTTTTGTCTTTCAATGGATCGTCTTTTTGAAGGTGAAACACGCCATCAGCAGCCATTACACACACACACACACACACACACACACACACAGACACACACACACACACACACATACACACCCTCTAAAGCGGCTAAAAGGCAGCGAGTGTCATCTTCCAGTGGAGCTTTCAGCTGTAATTAAAGCTCATCAAGGTTTTATTGAAGCCGTTTAAATGCTGCCGTCTGATTGGCTGAGGGTTTGATTGGCGGCCGGGGCCCTTTGTGTGACCGCAGCTGCCGCTTCTTGTTTAATAAAGAGATGCTCGCTTCTTAACGAGGCCGAGAGGTGTCTGACATCAGCGCGGTTCCTGTCGAAGATTGAAGACACCTGCAGACTCACCTCGAGAACCGAAGACGAAGACGATGGTGGGAGGATGATGATGATGATGATGATGATGATGAAGGTGGCAGATTACGTCAGTCGCTCAGCTTCTCTGCTGCCACACTGTCAGGACTACTTGGCATCACAAAAAACACACTGTATCATCATTTAACATGCAGGTAATTCAATAAACTGAAAACAAACCAGGTACGTGGAGCGATCGGAAAGTTCCAGGACTGTTAGTTTTGTCCACATCACCAATCAGGAGACCACATCACGTCCCTCTATCAACATCAAGACATGTGTTGCAGGCGCTTTCACAGTCGTCGAGCTGCAAAATTACCAAAAAGAGACATTAAATGACCCAAAATACACCCAAAACCACCACAAAGTAGTTCTCCGCATGGCAGTTTCACAAACAGTGACACCTTGACTTGTTCCTCGCCTGGCAGTTTCACCACTATTAACACACTGACTCACCACTAATCATTCTGTATACTTGGCCCACTACTCCACACAAATATTTTCCAGATCGTTCAGGTTTCAGGGCTGTCGCTGGGTAATATAGCGTTTCAGCTCCCTCCAAAGATTTTTTATTGGGTTTAGGTCTGGAGGCTGGTTAGGCCCCTCCAGGACCTTGAAATGCTTCGTACGGAGCTGCTCCTTAGCTGCCCTGGCTGTGTCTCGAGTCATTGTCCTGCCGGAAGACCCAGCTACGACCCATCTTCAATGCTCTTACTGAAAGAAGGAGGTTGTTGTCCAAAATCGTGCTGTCCCCTTTGCAGAAATGCAACCCCACAGCATGATACTTCCACCCCCATGCTTCATGTTTGGGATGGTGTTCTTGGGATTGTACTCATCCTTCTTCTTCTTCCAAGTGGAGTTTAGACCAAAAAGTTCTATTTTGGTCTCATCTGACCACATGACCTTGGCCCTTGGGCGCTGAAGGATTTTAACCCACGATGGCGTAGTGTGTTACTAACGGTAACCTTTGAGACTGTGGTCCCAGCTCTCTTCAGGTCATTGACCAGGTGTTCTGGGCTGATCCCTCACCTTTCTCATGATCATTGATACTCCACAAGGTGAGATCTTGCATGGAGCCCCAGACCTTGCACAGGTCTACAATTTTGTCCCTGGTGTCGTTAGGCAGCTCTTTGGTCTTGCCCATGGGGGAGAGGTTGGAGTCCAGTTGTCTGAGTGTGTGGTCAGGTGTCTTTTATACTGGTAACGAGTTCAAACAGGTGCAATTAATACAGGTATGAAGTGGAGAATAGGAGGGCTTCTTAAAGACAAACTAACAGGTCTGTGAAAGTCAGAATTTCTGCTGGTTGGTAGGTGATCAAATACTTATTTCATGCAATAAAATGCAAATTAATTATTTAAAAATCATACAATGTGATTTTCTGGATTTTTTGTTTAGAATCTGTCTCACAGTTGAAGTTTACCTACGATAAAAACTATAGACCTCGCCATTCTTTGTAAATGGGAAAACTTGCAAAATCGGTGGTGTATCAAATATTTATTTTCCCCACTGTATCCATCACCTGGCAGTTTAACCACTATTAACACATGAAGTCATCCCTCAATAGGCGGTTTCTTAGTTTTTGACACCTCAAATGATCCCCCACCAGGCAGTTTGGTAACCGACCACTCTGGGATTGTGAGTCTTGAGTTGTTAAAGATGAGATTCAAGGACGATAATTTCTATCTGGGACTTCTCACTAGTCAGTCAGAACTGAAGAGTTTTAAAGTAAAATCCAGCTGAAGAACAAACGAGCAGAACTGTGATGTTCACACGTGACTTTAGCTTCAGGAATGCAGCTGCAGGTTTAACTTAAACTAACACGACGTCACTGCAGTGGATCCAGATGTTTGCAGCTGCAGTGACTCATTCAGTTTTACGAGAGTCTGAGGAGGAAGAAGCTGCTTTTCTTTACATCTCCACCTCCTACCTGCATGATGAACCATTCCAGCTAAAACATGTGGTCACATGACCTCAGACGTGGTCACGTGACCTCAGACGTGGTCACGTGACCTCAGACGTGGTCATGTGATCGACGTTTCTCCTCCTAAAGCAGCTGATTTTTCCTCTACTTCATCTTCACTAATGACAAAAACAACACAGAATTTTTCAGCCTTTAAAATGTTATGATCTCCAGGAAAATAAATGCTGAAAACAAAACTAGTGTCAAAATTAAGCCTCTATTGAAGTAATTCGACCTTAAATCCATTAAAAACACCGAGTTTAGTTTGTGTGGCTTCAGAAATTCAAGTTGTAATTGCTTTTTTTGGTTTGAAATAATCAAAAATCACAGCTTAAATTAATATTTAACGTTTAATTCATCATTGAAGCATCTTTAAGTTATATTTCTGACATTCAAAAGCTCAAATGAAACTCCACAGATTGAATTTTTTATTGTAATGGATGCTTTTTGTAGATTTTTCTGCTGTTTGTGATGCTAAAATCACCAAAATGCCACTGATAAAACCTCCAAAATAACCCTGAGTGTTTAATTAACCTGTAAAACATGATGATCTGCATCAAAAATAAATGAGAAATGAATAAAATAAAATAAAACTAGTATAAAAATCTAGTTTTATTGAAGTAATTCAATCATAAATCCATTAAAAACACTAATTCTCGTCTTTGTGGCTTCAGAAATTCAAATTAAAGCTGCCTTTTCTGGTTTGAAATGATAAAAATTCACTGTTTAACTTCATAATTTGTGTTTATTCATGTATGAAGCATCTTTAACTAGGATTTTTGACATGTAAAATCTCATACGAAGCTCCATAGATTGAATTTTTTATTGCACTTGATGGATTTTTGTAGATTTTTCTGCTGTCGGTGGTTCTAAAATCACTAAAATTTCACTGATAAAACCTTAAAAACAACACAGAATTTTCAGTTAACCTATAAAATGTCATGATCTGCAGCAACACAAAGCAAACAAAATAAAATAAAAATTCAGCTTTTATTGAAGTTATTTGACTCCAAATCCAGTAAAAAGAGTCCGATAAGCAGCAGGACCAATAGAAATTCAAGTTAAAGCTGCTTTTAAATAATCAAATTTCCCTGATAAACAGAACATTTTGTGTTTAATCATGTTTGAAGTAGGTCTAACTTAGATTTCTGACATTTAAAAGCTTGTATAAAGACCTGAAGACTGAAATTTGGGTTAATTTTTATTGTATTGGATGATTTTTGTAGATTTTTCTGCTGTTTCTGGTGCTAAAATCACCAAAATGTCACTAATAAAATCTAAAACAACACTGAGTGTTTAATTAACCTGTAAAACATGATGATCTGCATCTAAAATAAATAAAAAATGAATAAATGAAAATAAAAATAGTGTAAAAGTCTACTTTTATTGAAGTAATTCAACCTTAAATCCAATAAAAACACTGATTTCAGAAATTCAAAATAAAGTTGCTTTAAAATGATCAAATTTCCCTGATAAACAGAATATTTTATATTTAATTGAGTCCAAAGTGTTTTTTAACTTGTATTTCTGACATTTAAAAGCTCAATGAAGCTCCACAGATTGAATTTCTTATTGTAATGCATGATTTTTGCAGACTTTTCACCGATAAAACCTTCAAAACTACTTAAGATTTCATTAAACCTGAAAAATGCAACGGAATTTTTGCTCCTCCAGGTGGAGAAAATTTAACGATTATGTACTTTGGTAGTTTAATTCAATTCAATTCAATTCAATTCAATTTTTTTAACATAGCAATAAATGTTTTTAATCACGTTTTTATATCTGTAATGTAGTAAAAGTACAATATCTCGTATGTTATGTTAAAATCATGACAATAATATTAAAAATAAAGACATTAATCAGGGTTAATAACCAGATTTTTGGATATTTTATTATATTTGGTGGATTTTCAAACATTTCTCGTATTTTCTTACATTTTATTATTAACGTTTGAGCATTTTGTTCATCATTCTTGCAACATTTTTATTAGTTTTCAAAATATTTTTTGCATTTCTTATTATTTTGGGGGAATTTTTCAAACATTTGACTTAATTTTCAAACTTTATCATCAATTTTTGAGCATTTTGTTCATCATTCTTGGGACATTTTTATTGCTTTAAAAAAATTTTTTTAGATGTTTTATTATTTTTGGGAGACTTTTCAGACACTTCACGTATTTTTTCACATTTTATTATTATTATTTTCTGAATGCTTTATCATTTTTAAATTTTTTTGATATATTTTATTGATTTATTGAATTTTTAAATCAGTTTTGTTTCCTTTTTTGTCTCTTTATTTATCCATTTTAATTATTTTTTCCATTTTACTTTTCTGTTATCGTCTCATTTCGCTCCTCTGATCCTGCATCTGTTTGGTTTTATTGTTAATTGTTTTTGAATTTGCTGATTTTATTTCAAGTTTTTGTTTATTTGTGCACAAACAGACTTTGTAAATCTGTTTTACTGCTTTTACTGCAGCGGTTTAAATGAGTGAATTCAGCTGGCAGCGATCAATAAAGTTCAATCTGTTGTAAATGTTCATCTTCTGGTTGCCATGGAGACTCATTAACATCCATTAGCTTTCATTTTACTGCCCTGGTTTTAATAATGAGCTCTTTGAGTTGCAGTTGTTTTTGTCTGAAACTGATTTTATTCAACAATTAAAAATAGTTTCTTACATTCAGAAAGAATCAGCTCAAAGTCTAAACGATTCATCCAAACTAGTGGGGTTCTGTACAGCGTCAGAGGAGGAGGAGGAGGAGGAGGAGGATGAAGGCGGCCCTCAGCAGGAGGTGAAGGTCTTCCAGAAGAAGTTCTTGCAGCCGGCCTTCCTCTCCCGTGGAGCCAGCAGAGGTCCGGCTCCGGCGGCCGCTCGCTCCAGGTCCATGTGGACGTCTTCAGGTTCTCCAGCAGCCAGAGGGAAGTTCTCCTCCTCCAGAGCTTCGTTCTCCACCTGCAGCAGGTCGGAGAGGAGAAGTTCTGCCAGCGAGGAGCGAGAAATGTCCTGAAACACACACACAAAAAAAAACACAAAATACACAACGTCAGATGTCCTGCAGGCAGGAATGAACCAGAAAACTGCAGTAAAATATATTTAAAGTACGTTTTTATAGCATTAAATCACTCAGATATCTGTGTTTTTACTGCATGAAGGAGGATTTAAGAAAGTTTGATCTGCTTTCAGTGAAGAAAATGCTACTCAAACTTTTAAAAAATGTTTTTAACTAACATCTTCACAAAAATAAACTTTGGAAACCCCCCCAAAAAACCCAAACTGACCAGGACCGAGGACAGAACCCTGAGGTACTCTGTGGATAATAATATTCATAATAACAATACCGCTAATAGCAAGACTACTCAAAAATAAAATGATAATACACACATTTTTTTAACCAACATCAACATAAACATAAAGTTTGGAAAACTGAAAAAAAAACTAATTGAAGAGGACCAAGGAAACAACCCTGAGGTACTCCAAGGATAACAACATTAAGAGAAACTCTACTAATAACAATAAATGAAAATATGTACACAAAATTTAAACAATTTTATGTACATTTTTAACCAACATCTTTGTGAAACTTTGGAAAACTAAACAAAAATCCAAACAAAAACAATAACAAAAAAAAAAAAAACACAAATTGAAGAGAGTCAAGGAAAGAGCCCTGAGGTACTCCCAGGATAAATATATTAATATTAACACTACTAATATCAAAAATTCAAAAAATAAATAAAATGAAAACATGTAAATAAAATTCAAAAATGTTTTAACTGACATTTTCACACAAAAAAACTTTGGGACACTAAAAAAAATTTAAAACACAAATTAAAGAGGACAGAGGAAAGAACCTTGAGTTACTCCATCAGTTAAATTTTCTTCAGAATGAATAAAAATATACAAAAAGTCATCAACAACAGAGAAAATAAAGTTACATTTCAGTCATATGAGCTTTAAAAAGGCAGAAATTCACATTAAAATGCTTAAAACTGGATTGAATTTTTTTCTTTAACAGCAAATAAATATTTTACTCATTTAACAGCTTGTTTTTTAAATTTTATTTAAGGTTTCATCGTCTTTTTCTCATCTCTTTCTGCAAATTTAAATTCGTTAACATTTTATTTTCAACTGAAAATCTGTTTTAATCTTCAGATTTAATCAGACAAGCAGCACAAACAGCAGAAATAATCGATTATTCAGTAAAATCGGATCATTTCGAGGCAGAAAAAGCAGATTTAACTTGAATTTCTGAGAATTTCAACTGGATTAAAGTCGAATCTTTAAAAATTAAAAGCAGAATTTTTACACAAAGTTGAAGAAATTTGCAGATTTTTAAATTTATTCTATTTAGTTATCATTTAAGTTTGCTGCAGATCAGCACAATTTGCAATAATAATAATAATAATAATAATAATAATAATAATAATAATAATAATAATAATAATAATAATAATAACAACAACATTAATAATAATAATTATTATTATTATAATAATGATAATAAGAATAACAATAATAATAATAAGAAGATTATTTCAGCTCCGATCAGATCAATACATCCATTAAATTGAAACATTGCAACATAAAAACATTAAATATCGTTGACTTTACATCCAGTCTGTCTTTAAATATTTAAATATAAAATAAAATATTATAAAATATTATAATATATAACAATACAATATAATACAATATAATATAAAACAATATAAAACAATATAATATAATATAATATAATATAATATAATATAATATAATATAATATAATATAATATAATATAATATAATATAATATAATGTAATATAATAATTTAAACCATTTTAAAATATGATCAATAACCGCTTTAATCCGTATCAGACATACTTTCATACATACTATCAGACATTACAAACTTGTATTTTCCCACCAGATTAATTCAGTTTTTGAGGCTCGGTGGATAAAAATATTTAATTTCTGTTGTTTCGCAGGTTTTTTTGTGTTTCTGTCTCCAAGAAAAGACCTTTTTTCATCTCAACTACAATTTAAAACCTGAATTAAAGTTAATTAATGTATGAAAATGTGACTTTAAAACATTTTATTAACAAGACTTTTGATTCCTGGTGTTTATTTTGCAGATTTTTGTTGTTTTTCTGTGTCTTAGAAAAGATATTTTTAATCTAAATTACAGTTTAAATTGAAATAAATTAACATTAAATCAATGGATGCAGCAGATTGAAGATTAATTGATTTTCTAAACATTTAATTTTTGCAGCAACAGCATCAAAATTAAATATAAAAATTTTATAAAAATACGTTCATTTTCAACAATTAAAAGACATTTTCCAGCTTTAATTCTGCATTAAATCAATTAAATAAACACTCAGTTTAATAATTAATGTTTTTATTTCACTTATCAGCAGTTTGTTCATTTAATTTTTATTATTTTTTTCTATATTATTCTCAATATAATATAATATAATATAATATAATATAATATAATATAATATAATATAATATAATATAATATAATATAATATAATATAATATAATATAATATAATATAATATAATATAATATTAAATGATAGAAAACTAAATAATATAACATATTATTGTATATTATAAAATAAAATATTATAAATAACAATATACTTCTATTTCACTTATCTATATTTTGTTCATTTAATTTTAATTATTTTTTTCTATTTTATTCCACATTTTAACTCTAACTATTTGTATTTTTCTCATTTGTTGTCTTTTTTCTGCTTTTCTCAGTCATTTTTTTAATGATTTAAAAATCTCTCTTTAGTAAACCGTTTCTTTTTTATTCTGCTTTTATTTTATTGTTATTATTTCATCATTTATATTAATTTTGTAGCCTGTAAAACACTTTAAACTTGATTATTTTAGAGACACATTAAAAATCAACCACTTTGTTTAAAAATATTAACAACAAAGACATTAGTAGATGTTAGACCCTGAATAAAACACATTTAATCAACATTTTCACCATAAAAACGTCCAGTTAAAGCAGATTCTTTGTTAAATCATTGAAGCGACGCGTCTTTTTCTGTTCAGTTATTAATAAATAAACAGATTTAAGCTTTAAATTGGAATTTAACACTTTAATCCATTTAAAAAGGAAGAAAATCCACATTTTACTCTGAAATATTCCCATTATTCACAGATTTTTAGCTTTATTTTACGTCCGACGTGTGAATTTAGTTTGTTTCTGTTGACAGTTTTAGAATTATTTAGTTTATTTCAAAGATAAATAAAAATAAAATCAGTGAAATTAATGTTTTAGAAAAACGTCAGAGGATTAAAATCACAGAATTCAGGTTAAAGTCTGGTTTTTAGGACGGAAGGTCGGACGGTGTGTGTCTGTTTTAGTGTGTCTGTTTTAGTGTGTGTGTTTGTGTGTGCCTCTTCTTATGTGTGTCTATGCATTTACCTGTGTGTATTTGTATGTTTTTTGTGTGTGATGTGTATATTCATCTATATATGTGTGTGTATCCTTATGTGTGTTTTGTGTATTTATCTATAGATGCGTCTCCGTGTGTGTGTCTTTGTGTATATCTATATCTAAGTGTGTGTGTGTCGGTAGGTGTGTATCTATAAATGTGTATATCTAAGTGTGTGTGTGTTTTGTGTATATATCTATATCTATGTGTGTATATCTATAAGTGAGTGTGCAAATAAATGTGTGTCTGTATATATCAGCAAGTGTGTGTCTAAGTGTGTATCTATAAGTGTATGTTTTGTGTATATGTCTATTTAATTGTGTGTATCTAAGTGTGTGTATCCTATAAGTGTGTATATCTATAGCGTGTGTGTGTCTGTGTCTATATAGCTATAAGTGTCTATATAGCTATAAGTGTGTATCTCTACAATTGTAAATGTGTGTCTTTGTATATCTATAGGGTGGTGTGTGTGTGTGTGTGTGTATGTCTACATATCTCTAAGTGCATATCTCTATTATCGTGTGTGTATCCTATAAGTGTATATCTATGTGTGTATCTATATTTTTAAGTTTGTATATATCTATATAATTGTGTGTGTCTATAAGTGTATTTATCTATTGTGTGTATCTCTAAGTGTGTATATCTAAAGTATGTTGTGTGTGTATCTCTAAGTGTGTATATATGTCTATAGTGTGTGTGTGTGTGTGTGTGTGTATCTCTAGGTGTGCATATATGTCTGCAGTGTGTGTGTCGGACCTGCTTGGAGCCCATCAGCGGGGTCCGGTGCAGCAGCAGGCGGAGCTTGGAGTCTCTCTGAGCGGCGGAGGAGCAGCTGAAGGAGGCGGTGAAGGAGAGCAGCAGCAGGAGGAGCGAGGAGGAGAACATCTTCATCATCTGTCTGTCTGTCGGTCTGCCGGTCTGTCTGTCAGTCTACCGGAGGAGCTTCTGCTGCCGTCCGGTAACGGCGGCTCTTATAAAGCCCCGCTGACGTCACGCCGCCCCGGGGTGAGGAGGGTGACTGATGATGATGATGATGATGATGATGATGATGATGATGTCTCCGCCGCTTCCCGCTTTAGTCAAATGAGCCGTTTTCACTCACTTTGTTTCCTTCCCGCTGCTCGCATGACAAGAGTTTGTCAGCTGGTGGCCCGCGGACCCGCAGCGGGACGCTCCGTGACTCCCACGGGCCCCCACAGATGACGGATCGATACCGGGTCGATAATCGGATTTAAAGCGGCTTGAAGTGAGTTAGAGACATTTAGAGTTTGTTTAACATCACTGGGATTGGATCAAACCAACTCTGACTGATGAAAGTTCTAATCAGTCATCAATAATTCATCAATAACTCATCAATAACTCATCAATAATTCATCAACAATGCATCAATAATGCATCAGTCTCCCAGCAGCAGCGCAACACTGAATATTTTAGAGTCAGAATATAAGAAATGTTGGACTCTATGGTGGTTTTCTGTCTTTTTGCAGCGGTTTTGCATGGATTTGCAGCTATTCTCTGTCTCTTTGTAGTTTTGTATCTTTGTTTAATCTTCTTTATTTGTGATTTTGCGTCTCTTTGTGGTGATTTTTGACCGTTTTTGTGGTGGTTTTGCATCTCTTTAGTGCTGTTTTACAGGTTTTTCTAATTCCTTTTTTGTTTTTGTAGCTTTGTAGTCCCCTCTTTGTGGATTTGTGTCTTCATAGTTAAGTTTTGTGTCTTTGTTGAATCTTTTTTGTGGTTTTGCGTCTCTTTGTGATAATTTTTAACTGTTTTTGTGGTGGTTTTGCATCTCTTCAGTGTGGTTTTAAAGGCTTTTCTAACTACTTTTTTGTTTCTTTGTAGCTTTGTAGTCGCCTCTTTGTGGATTTGTATCTTCAAAGTTAAGTTTTGTATCTTTTCAAGGGTGTTTGGGGTCTTGTCAGGGTTTTGTATCTTCAGAGTGGTTTTATGCATCTTTGTTGAAGTTTTTTGTGTCTTTGTCGTGAGTTTTTGGTTTCTTCAATATACTTTTGTGACTCTCCAAGATGTTTTTGTATGTATGTGTAACTTTTTCTTTGTCTCTTTGTGTTTTTGCAGTCCTTTTTGTTCCTTTAAGGTAGTTTTGAGTCTTCATCAAGAGGTTTTGTGGCTGTTCAAGATAGTTTCATGTCTATTTGTGTTGGTTTTCCATCTCCTAGTTGTAGTTTAGCCTCTTTTCGTTGTAGTTCAGCATCTTGTTGTAGTTTTGTGTCTTCTTGAAGTTGTGTTTCTTGCATCTCTTTGCATCTTCATAGAGTTTCTGCATCTCTTGATAGTGGTTTTCAGTCTCTTTGTCATAGTTTTGCATCTTCTAGTTGTGGTTTTTGTGTGGTGGTTTTGCATCTTTGTGGTTGTTAAGTGCATCTCCTTGTGGTTTTGTGTCTTCCTAGTGGTTTTGTGTTTCTTCATTGTAGTTTTGCATCTAGTTGTAGTTCTGGATATCCTTATAGTGGTGTTTTTGTGTCTTTGTTAAAGTTTGCAGCTTTTCGTTGTGGTTTTGAATCTCTTCTAGGTGGTTTTGCATCTACAAATGATGTTTTTGTGTCCGTCATGGTTTTGAGTCTGTTCAAAGTGGTTTTGCGTCTCCAGAATGGTTTTGCGCATCTTCATAGCTATGATTTTGCATCTCTTCATGGTGGTTTTGCATCTTGTTGTAATAGTTTTGTCTGGGTTGGTAGCAATTTTCTGTATTTTTGTAGCTTTGCATCTCTTTATGGTGGTTTTGTGTCTCTACATTGTGGTTCTTTATGTATTTGCAGCTATTTCTTGTTCCTTTGTGTTGTGTTCTTTGTCTAATACTCTGGCTGACGACAGTCCTTCCCACAGGGGCCACAGAGGGGTCCAGGGGCCACGGTTTACGAGTCGTCCTCCTCCCTCCGTGTCTGACTCAAACTGTTGATGAATGTCGTGTTCATTGAAGCATCGGCTCTGTTTTAAATAATCGTTTCCTCCTCGTCGTCGTCGTCGACGGCGACTCCGCCACACTGAGCTGTCGGTCACATCAGCACGTCATCGCTGCTGCTGCCTGCAGGTCTGCCATCAAAAAGCAGTTTACCTGCTGACAGAATCACACGCTCTCAGCCCAACGGTTATTAAACTCTTATCGCTGCCGCTCTGCTGCCGCCGACCGTCTTTTCTTCATCAAATCATCCTCTCATTTCAGAAAGAAGCTGAAATCTGGGGCTCATACAGACGCTGAGTCCAAGTCAGCGAACACCTGTGCAGCAAAACACCGATTCCATTCCTCACTGAATCCACTCACAGTAATCAGATTACATTTAAGTAGAACAGTAGAGTATTTACTTGGATGTGGGGAAAAAATTAACAGTTTAGATCTAATCCATGACATATTCAGGCCCCACAGCAGCAGTTTAATGCACCTGAAGTCATCACTGAAATTCTAATCTTTATTTTTATAGTACATCAGACAACAGATTCAGTCTTCCTCATTATGGTGGACATCAGAGTCCACTGATTCCTGGACAGACGTTCTGTTGTTCTTTACAAACTATTTGTTTGCTGGAGGGGTTGTGTTGCTCCGTGTTTTTTCTCTAAAATACCAAAAAATGTGTCATAGTTTTGACCTTGTTCTTGGATGATGTTGTTCTTTGGACAGTTCTTCTGCTGGAATATTCCTCTTCTTCAGTCATCTAGTCAAACAATATTTTGGTTTATCCTCAGACATTCATGGTGCATCTACAACTCTAAAGCAGCTCCATATCATCGCGTTAACACCTCTGTTCTTCACTGTCAGGTCTATGCATCCACTGTGGTAGTCCTGGTCTGGTTCTAACATCTGAGCCCAAACAATGATCTCATCAGGTTTCTTTTGGTGGAGTTTCATTTTGCTGTTGAAAAGTATCAGAAATCTATTTTGCTTCTCGCCCTCCGTTCGTAGAGGTTCATGTTCTTCACTGTCTGAGCTTCAATGAAACTCTGATTTCCATTGATAACTCCTGTACCAAGTCTGAAATAGCTGGATGGTGAAAGCAGTTCAGTGTCTGTGGAGTCATTTTAGCAGGACGACCACTGATTAGTGGAACTACGATTCCTTCTGTACCTCCTGATTACTGCTGACACTGTGGTTCACTGAGTTTTAGTTGATCTTCCTGGATCCTTTTCCATCTTTGTGATGCCTTAGAATCAGGTTCTTTTCCATGTGGAGTCATGATGTAGACATAGTCGCAAAACTGAGAAACTTCTACTGTTTACAGCTCATTTTAATCATGTTCATGCTGTTAGATTGATTGGAAATCACAGGTGGAGTCACTTTTGTTGCGAGTTTCTACTTTGGGACCTGAATTTTTAATACATTCCTTGTAAAGTTTGAGTTTTTGAATATTCATAAGAGGAAAAACATGATAGTTAAACTTAGAAATAATACAGTGACCTAGAGGTGATAATATTTAGAATCATGTATTTGATATTTCTCGGCGGTGTACTCATTTCTGTTGCTGACCAAAAACTTCTCTGTTGTGGTTTCAATTTGTGTAATTTGTGGTTATTATTTTCTGGGGGACATCAGCAGAACGTGTTTTTATGAAGACATAAAAAGTCAGTCCAGTTCTCACTCAGAAGAGTTTTAGTGTAATTCAGGATCCCGTTCTGTGATTCAACAAGCAGTTTGTTAAGTCTTTGGTTTTAATTGAGCCTTCATGTTTAAGGTTGTTTTCTGCACTTGGAGCGTCTCTTAGGTCCGGAGGAGACATTTCTCATCGCCACTGTGAGCTCGCATGAACACCCTGTAGAGGCTGTAATCGGCAGTAATGTGTTTGAATCTGTGGGAGTCTCAGTAATGAAGCTTCAATCACAGCAGTAAAAGCATTTCTCCAAACAGATTCCTGCTGTTCCTCCACAGACACTAATCACACCTCTGCTTTCTGAGCACCAGCAGCTCTTCACTGTTTGTTTCTTTACGCTTTTTCAATATTTCTGCAAAAACAAACATCATAAGCAGCGGCTTTTTTTAATGTCCTGCATTGTGATGTTCATAGAAAAGCCAATAAAACCACAGCTCTGTGCTCCGTGATTGTGACTGGATCGACAGGAGAGACCTACAGGTGGTTTATCAACAGGTAAACTGTCACAAGTGACTGTTGAACAACTTTAAACCGTGACAACAAAAGGATGTAAACTGCTATTGGCCCCACATTTAAGATGGTTTTCTCCTTCCTGTTGTCAAAATCCCTTCCACTGTGGGAAACGGCAGCAACAACCACCACAAAAATTCACTAAACCACCATAAAAAAGATGCAGACTCACCAGGGAAAACACCACAAACAGATGTAAGCAAAATCCCCTTCAGGATGGCAAACAACCTCCATGCAGCAGCTTCAGCTCCGCCCAAGAAAGGTCTGACCGAGAGAGAAATACAAACACACCAGAGTCTTTTCCCCCATAGCAGAATGAAAATGAAGTGCAGTGAAACCATTACACCAATACAGTGCTGTGTCAGTGCTAGAGAATGGTTTGGATACGCAGTCCTAGGTTTGAGTTAAATTAAGTACTTTAGTGTCGGAGGACCTACAAAGAGACAGTATACTACCAGGAAGAGACGTTAAACCAACGCGATCAGACGCTAAATCACCAAGAAGAGGCACTAAACTATCACGATGAGACTCAAAGCCACCGCAAAGAGATGCTAAACCACCACAAAGAGCAATAAGAAACACAACGCAACCACTAAATCACCACAACGGTATGCTAAACCACCACAACAAGACCCAACACAACAAAGAAGAGAGGCTAAAACCCAGCAAAGAAATGGTAAACTACCACAAAAGGACACTAAACCACCACAAAGAGATGTTAAACCACCATGAACAGACTCAAAACTACCAAGAGGAGGCTAAATTACAGCAAAGAGACACTAAACTGCCGCAAAATGATGCTGAATTGCATGAAAAGACACAAAACCACTGCAAAGAGATGCTAAACCACCAGGAAGTGATGCTAAACCGCCAAATAAGATGCTAAACTGCCATGAAGAGACACAAAATCACCACAAAGAGATGCTAAACCACAGAGAAAAGATTCAAAACAACCACAAAGAGACACTAAACCACTTCAAATAGACGCTAAACGATTTTGATGAGAAACTTAACTACCGCGAATATATGCTAAACTGCCACAAAATGGCGCTAAACCAACACAAAGAGATGCAAAACTACCACAAAGAGACACAAAATCAACTACAAAAAGACACCAAGCAGAGACCCAAAATCACAACGAAGAGACGCCAAACACCACTTAATCACCACAACAAGACGCTAAACCACTACAAAAAAGAGGCTAAATTACCACAGAGAGACACTAAACTGCCACAAAATGACTCTAAACTGCACGAAAAGACATCAAACCACCACAAAGAGATAAAAAATGCAACCACGATGACACGCTAAACCACCAACACGTGACACTAAACTGCCGCAAAATGGTGCTAAACCTACAGAAAAAAATGCAAGACTACTACAAAGAGACACAAAATCAACTACAAAAAGACAGCGAGTTGACAGTCGCAAAACCAATGCAAAGAAACGCAAAATCACCACTTGACTACCCCAACAAGACGCTAAACCACTTCAAAAAAGACACTGCACTGCCAAGAAGAGGCTAAATTACTGCAAAGAGACACTAAACTGCCACAACACGATGCTAAACTGCACGAAAGGACGCCAAAACTCCATAAACTGATGCTAAATCTTTGTGAAATTATGCTAAGCCACCAGGTATGATGCTAAACTGCCATGAAGAGACACAAAACCACCACAAAGAGACACAAAACACCACAAAGAGATGCTAAATTATTTTGAAGAGAAACTTAACCGCTGGGAACTTGGTAAACATGCTAAAAATTATGCCACAAAATGGCATTAAATCTACACGAAAAGATGCAAAACTACCACAAAGAGACACCAAATCAACTACAAAAAGACGACAAGACACAAAACCATTGTAAAGAGACGTGAAACTATTGCAAAAAGATGCTAAACCAACATAAAGAGATGTTAAACCAACACAAAGAGATGCTAAACCTACATGAAGAGATGCTAAACCAACATAAAGAGATGTTAAACCAACACAGAGATGCTAAACCTACATGAAGAGATGCTAAACCAACATAAAGAGATGTTAAACCAACACAAAGAGATGCTAAACCAACATGAAGAGATGCTAAACCAACATAAAGAGATGTTAAACCAACACAAAGAGATGCTAAACCTACATGAAGAGATGCTAAACCAACATGAAGAGATGCTAAACCAACATAAAGAGATGTTAAACCAACACAAAGAGATGCTAAACCTACATGAAGAGATGCTAAACCAACATAAAGAGATGTTAAACCAACACAAAGAGATGCTAAACCTACATGAAGAGATGCTAAACCAACATAAAGAGATGTTAAACCAACACAAAGAGATGCTAAACCTACATGAAGAGATGCTAAACCAACATGAAGAGATGCTAAACCAACATAAAGAGATGTTAAACCAACACAAAGAGATGCTAAACCAACATGAAGAGATGCTAAACCACCAAAACGAATCAGGACACCACTACAAAGTGACGTTTTGTGCCACCTTGTAGCCGTTTTGAGTGTCTTTCCTTGTAGAAGCCACGCCCATCACAACACCTAGTAACCGTGGCAGCGTCCCTGTAACCTAGCAACCGTGGTTTTCCCATCTCGAGCTGCAGCAGCATCAGGACCGAGGAAGCGGAGGAGGAGACTTCACTGGTCAGGAAGCTAATGGCTAGCGACAGGAAGCATTTCACACCTGTCTAACTCGGTTACCGCGGCGACAGCTCTGCGACTGGTTCAGCAGCTGGTTTCCGACAGCTGATTGGTTCAGCCTGTTGGTCCAAGTTAGAGGACGATAAAAGACAGAAGTCGTGGTTCTGCAACTTCAGATTTATTTCCAGTGTTTCTGCTCAGTGGATCTTATGATTCTCATGTCAGTTTATTAGAAATATTTAGGGAAATAAATAAACAAGTCCGATGTTCTCAGTTATAAATCAACCAGCGTCTCACAGAAGCAATAATCTGATCTCAAACACATTTAAACCGGAGGCAGATAAAGTCTGAGCAGCCACGAAAACAGGAAATAAACACATTCATGTCCTTTACTGACTCAAAATGGATGAAACTGTCTGTTCCCATCAGTCTGCACTCAATAAGAACTAAATGGTTTCAGAAACTTTTCCATGTTTATTAGAAATCAGAAACTGAAATCTCTGCTTCACTTTAATAGAATACAATCCATTTAGATTTAGATATTGTGAGAGAGATCGGGCAGCACAAAAATACACCAAATGACCACCAGCAGATGCAAAAAAACCACAAAGAGAAGCAAGATGACAAAAAAAGACACAACATGACCACAAATAGACATGGAATGATCACAAATGATACATACTGATCACAAGGACATGCAAAATGACTGCGAAAAGGCAGAAAATTATCACAAATTATGCAAAATATTCACAAAAACACCCCTAAAATGACCACAGAGACAAAATGATCACAAATGGCTGTAAAATGAATATAATAGCAACAAAATTACTACAAATAGGTAGGAAATGAGCACAAAAAGGCAAAGATATTACTGCAGGAGCCAAAATAACATAAAAAGACCACAAAGAGACATAAAATGGCCGCAAAGAGTCACAAAATTACCAAAAGGAGACATAAAATGACCATTGAAAACTGTGAAATGACCATAAAGACACATTAAATTACCACAAAGACACACAAAATGACCACAAACAGATACAAAACGATCACAAATGATGTAAAATGAACACAACAGCAGTAAAATGACTACAATTGGGTAAAAAATGACCACAAAAAGAAGCAAAATAACCACAAGTAGATGCAAAATCAGCACAAAGAGACACAACACAACAAACAGGAGACACAACTTGCCTGTCATTAAAGAACAAAACAAACTTTCTTACCTGCAGTCGCCTCTGTTCCATCGACACTCAATGAAGAGAAAACTTCGGTTTGATGTTACGCAAAAGCTGCATCGCAATTTAAGTTCTGGTTTGTTTGGAGGTTTTTCAGTTTGGACACGTTTATTCATCGCACACAGACACACAAAGACACACACAGTGACTGACCTGTTTCTGAACCAGCATCTGAAGGTGTTCGTCTTTCAATGGATCATCTTCAACAAGCACACACAAAGATCACAATGAATGTGACACATAAATAGACACAAAATGACCACAAATAGACAAAACCACCACAAAGAAACAGAAAAACAATGCAAAGAGACACAAAATGACCACAAACAGACACAAAATAACAACAAATAGACACAAAACCACCACAAAGAAACAGAAAAACAATGCAAAGAGGCACGACCATGTTCTGGTGGTTCTGATGGAGGAACACTGGGAGCAGGTGTGTGTGGGGGGCGGGGCCTAAGATGTCAGGTGGGAGTCAGGTGATCAGACAGGAAGCATCAGTGAGGGACACCTGGTGGACAGGTGGAGAATGACAGGACCAGGACCAGGTTCTATTCAGAACTTAACAGTTTCCTGTTTACCTGTTGGTCTCATGATCACCATGAAACTCTGATAGACACTCTTTGTGGTTGTTTTGTGTCTCTTTGTGGTTGTTTTGTGTCTCTTTATGGTAGTTTTGAGTCTGTTTGTGGTTGTTTAGTGTCTCTTTGTGGTTGTTTTGTGTCTGTTTCTAGTCTTTTTGTTTCTTTTCGTCAATTTGTGTCTCTTTGCGCTTGTTTGCATGTCTTTTTTTTGGCAATTTTGTGTCTATTTCAAGTGTTTTTGATTGCCTTTGTTGGCGTTTTGTGTCTTTTTGAAGTTGTTTTGTGTCATTTTATGGTCATTTCATGTCATTGTTTATGTTTTTGTGATCAGTTTGTGTTTCTTTGTGTCTTTTCCATACTATTTTGTGGGGTTTTTTTGTGTGTTTTATGGTCTTTTTGTATTTATTTGTGATGTTGTTCTGTCTTTTTGTGGTCATTTTGTGTACATTTTTATGTTTTTGTGTCAGACTGTGTGTCCACGTACTTTTGGTGACTGTGTTTCTGTGTTTTGATGATAAACATGGAAATAAAAAGTCCTTCATTGGGTTCAAAGTTCTTCTCAGAGGGAGGCCCCGCCCCCCTGCTGGGCAGCCGGCCAATAAAACGCCTCGCCACGGGCTGGCCAATCAGATGCACTGCTGGAGACGAATGTGTCCGTCAGTCCGGACTAATCAATGAGCAGAAACTCAGCGGGCATCTGTCCGTCAAACTGCAGCTCAGCACATGAACCATGTGACCTCCCACCGCTGCCCCACGGGATTCTGGGAGATTCTGGTCACCGACAAGGACGAGACAAAATGACTGATGACACAAAGTTAGAGAGATGAGGAGGGAGGAGATAAGGAGGAAGGAGATGAGGAGATGAGGATGGAGGAGATGAGGAGGAAGGAGATGAGAGGATGAGGATGTAGGAGATGAGGAAATGAGAAGATAAGAAGGGAGGCGATGAGGAAGGAGGAGATGAGGAGATGAGGATGGAGGAGATGAGGAGGGAGGAGCTGAGGAGGGAGGAGATGAGGAGATGAGTATGGAGGAGATGAGGAGGGAGGAGATGAGAAGAGGAGGGAGGAGATGAGGAGATGAGGAGGGAGGAGCTGAGGAGGGAGGAGATGAGGAGGGAGGAGATGAGAAGAGGAGGGAGGAGATGAGGAGATGAGGAGGGAGGAGCTGAGGAGGGAGGAGATGAGGAGGGAGGAGATGAGAAGAGGAGGGAGGAGATGAGGAGATGAGGAGGTGAGGAGACTTCAGGTCAGAACTAGTAAATCTGCAGACTCTGAGACAACAATAATAAATACTATTAACACAAACAACAACAACAAATATTATTGTAATAAACAAAAAACTACAACAATAATGAACAGTATTATAAACAACAACAAAAGACAATTGCAATAAATGACAACAACAATAATAAATATCAATAAATACTATCAATACAAACAACAACAAAATACTATTAAAATAAACAACAAAAATGATATATACTATTAATATAAAGAACAATAACAATGAATACTATTAAAATGAACAACAATAACAATAACATCAATAATAACAACATTAATAACAATAATAACAACATTAACAAAAATAACAACAAAATAAGAACGATAATAATAACAATGACAGTAATAATAAAAACAACAAATGCCAATAACAACAGCAGTAAGAACAATAACAGCAATATCAACAAAACAACAATAACAATAACAATAATAATAATAATAATAATAATAATTCTAATAATAATAACGTTTAAAAGCTCCTCAGCAGGAATCAGACCGACATCAGCTGACAAATTCACTCGTCACCGTGGAAACACAGAAAGACTGAAACCAACCAACCAGCTAACAGAGAGAGATAACACACACACACACACACACACATACACACACACACACACACACACACACACACACACACACACACACACACACACACACACACACACACACGCACACACACACACACCTCCTCTGCTCCACCTGATAACGGTTTCATCTGTTTTCTATTATTTCTGATTTATTCCAGCTGCTGACGATTAGTTTCCTCCGTTTAACTTTCACTCAGTTAAACTAAAATCTTTTTCTGCCAGTTTTTTAATTTCCGGATGTTTTCTGTCCGACTCTGATTGTTCACATTCAGACCTGAAATTAAAAATAAATCAGCTGAATCTGCTGGACTGCTCCTAATTTATTATCAACTGCTGCTTTCAGGGGAAATGAGTGTTTTTAAAGCTGAGAAGTGGAAAATAAAGTTTGTCCTCATTATTCTCTGTGTTTGTTTCTCAGGGAGGCTGAGTGCTCTCCATTATCTCCTGAATAAAATGTTTTCATCGGGGACAGTTAGAGGAGGAACTCCTGCTGAGAGAGTTTCACTTCTTCACTCTGCACTAAACCAACACGACCGAGTTCCACGAACTCACCGCCAGAAACACGACTCCTGCTGGGAGATGGTCAACAACAACAACACAACAACAACAACAACAACAACAACAACAACAACAACACAACAACAACAAGAACACAACAGCAGCAACAACAACATAACAACAACAACAACAACAACAACAACACAACAACAACAAGAACACAACAACAGCAACAACAACATAACAACAACAACAACACAACAACAAAGTAAAAACAACAACAGCAACACAACAACAACAGCAACAAGAACACAACAACAACACAACTACAGCAACACAACAGCAGCAAAAGCAACAAGAACAACACAACAACAGCAACAACAACACAACAACAGCAACAACAACACAACAACAATTATTCTTTGTAAAAATAATATCCCCTTTAAATGTTATTTCATTATTTGCAGTTTTGGCCTGTTTTTTTGTTATTTTTTGCTTGTTTTGTTTTTGTTTTACATTCAACATGGAATTTAATACTCCACGTTAAAGAATAACTTTCTTTGTATTTCTTTCAAAAAACAGCAAATATTTGTAAAATAATCAGATTTAACCCTATTTAACTGCAGTAAAAACTGTGTAACTTAACAGACAAAGGTTGTGAAGGAATGGATTAGTATTTATTTTCAAAAGCAGATGTTTAATGTGGACGTTATTTACACATTTGGCCTGTTGTTTTTTATTAACTTTACTACTCTTGAATTTTAAAAAAATAATAATTTTGTGTACTTTTTGGCTTTATTAGATAGAGACACTGAAGAGGCAGACAGGAAAGTAGGGGGAGGACATGCAGCAAAGGGCTGTGAGCAGGAATTGAATCCAGGCCACTGTGTTGGGGACCAGCCTCTGTACATGAGTCGCTGTGCTTTACCTGTTGAGCTACACAGGAGCCCACTGTTGTGGAATTCTTAATATACTTTTTCCCCTCTGAAATACAGTAAAACAAAAAAAACTTTGCACATTTGCAGTCATATCTAGTAAATGAATGAATAAAAATAGATGTTAACCTGCTGCAGTTTTACTGTTCACACTGTGATACATCCCATAATTGTGATGCAAAATTGTGGCACCTGGATGGATGTGAAACTGATCTGGTGTCAGTCTTTAACAGAACTCAGGATGTCTCAGGATGAAAATTACCTTTATTAGACCTTTTTTGTTCACTATTATTCATAAAACCTGAATAAAAATCATTAATTAATGAACACATTCAGTAAATCAAACGTTTACTGAAACTTCTAATTAAATCTGGAGAGAATCAGCAGAAAAAACTGATTAAAACGAACAGAAACTTTAAAATACTGACATTAAAACTGATCCTGTTTCCATCAGTTTGGGTGACAGCTGGCGGTGACCAATCCCAGGGTGTGTTTGGAGGAAGTGGGCGGGGCCTGGGCTTGTTTGGAGTCTGTCTGCTGGTTAATGAGTTTGGTCAATATTAGTTTTCTCTCTCTGCTCTCCATTAAAGCTTCATTAGATCCACAGAGCAAACAGGAAAAAGCTGCTGCTGTTTCCATTCAAACACTATATATATATATATATATATATATATATATATATATATATATATATATTGTTATTAAACCTGCCTAAATAACCAATTCTATTTTAAAAATGTTATTATTTGCATATTTTCTGTATCTGTTGGTCATTTTAAATGAATTTGAAGCTCTATAATGTCCCCAAAACAGGAACTAACAGGAATATTTGTTTAAAAAGGAACTATTAGTTTTATTTTTATTATCATCACTGCCTTATTTTTATTTAATTAATCAATCAGATCAATTCTGTTCTTCCATTATATCAGATTTAAACAGCAAAACTGAAAACTTTCTGCAATAGTTTTGCTAAAAAATAATATAAAAAAGTAGAATTCACGCCTTTTATAAGAGAAACTGTCTATTCCATTTAAATATTTATATATTACCATGTACTACTACTAATAATGTAGTATTGACAGGACATTAAGCAACTTAACATTTATTAGATTAATTCAAGTTTAGATAAAATGAAAGTTTATACAATATATCACCAGAAAAATAGAGATACTAATAATAAAATCATTTATTTAAATTGTTTCTAAGTGCAGCTAAACATGTTGTTATTTAGATAAACTTAATTACATCATGTAAAATACTTGGATAAGAATAAGAGTCTGTTGGATCAACTTAATTTAATTGATTTGAATCAATTTAATAGTGTATTTTTTAAATGTTCTAAAAGTAGTTGGTTCAACCTGATTAAATTAATTTGGACCCAAACACTAAAAATAAGTTGAATTAAGAAATATTGATGATTAGAAATATTACACTAATTATTATCAATATTTTACATCATTTAAGTAAGTTCCTTTAAAGAGTTACAGTCACATATATTGGCTAAACCTAATTAAATTAAGTTGGGCCTAAACCTTAAAAATAAGCTGAAATGTATGTTCTGTAATATAATGAAGTGAATTTAAAGTGTTATTTTTTGTTATTATTTAGATAAACTTAATTCAACTAAATTAACACTCAAAATGTATTATTTGGATTAACTTCATTAAATCATAGGAAGTATTTCCACAAGATTAAATGTCTTTCTTACAATTTTAGGTGATTTTGTTGGATCAACTTAATTTACTTGAGTTGAAACAACCCTGATAAGTTAAATATTATTGCTGTTTCTTAAAAATTATTTATTAGAAATGCTAAAAGGATTATTAATAATACTTTAGATCATTTAATTAATTTCATTTAAAGAGTTATTGTTTTGTAGCACAGTTACATAGATTGACTCAACCTGATTAAATTAAGTTGGACATAAGAGAATGAACTCTTCGAAATTATTAATTAGAAATACTTTCCATAATTTAATTGTTAATTTCAAGTGGTATTTTTTGTTAATATTTGGATTACCTTAATTAAATCACAGAATGTATTTCCATGAGATTAAATGTTTTCTTACAGTTTTAGGTGATTTTGTTGGATCAGCTTAATTTAATTAAGTTGAATCAACTTAATAGTGTATTTTTTTTAATGCTGTGAAAATAGTTGGCTCAACCTGCTTAATTGAAATTGGTGCCAAACATTGGAAATAAGTTGAATCAATCCTGATAAATTATTATTTAAGTTCTTTTAAATAGTTATTTTTCGGAGCCAGATAAATATATTAACATTTAAAAGTTATGATTTCAATTAACTTAATTAAACCATAGAAAGTATTTTCATTTGATTAAAATTATTATTTGTTTAACATTAAGCACTTCTGTTGGATCTGCTTCATGTACTCGAATTAAATCAACTTCATTTTGTAATTTCATGTAAAAGTTTTAAAGCTAATTAACTTAAGGTGGACTCGACATTTAGACATAAGTTGAGTCAACACAAACACATTCATTTGGTCCAACAAAATCTGTTAATGCTGAGAAAAATTTATTCAATCATATGTTAAAACGTTTGTTTTTTACATTCATTCAAAGTTATTTTTTGAGTGCAATAATTTCAGTGTAGAATCTGTGTAGCAGCAAAGACTTTCGGTTAAATATTAGGCAGAAGATGTCAATAATTAATCCAAGAAAAGAAGTCGACACAAAACGTTCAGCACCAAGTGTTGTCTAAAAGCAGATTTCTAGATTTGCAAATGCAGATATTTTATCTGTCACCAGTAAACAGCCACAAACGGAGCCACAAAACTTGACTGATTTCTCTCTTTAATTGATAATTACATGAATTACTCAGGTACACTGCAGCTTGCTGGCTGCTGATTGGTCCGTGCAGTCGCTCAGGTGAAGGCCAGCTGGTCAGGGATTGGTTGGTGCATCCAGGGAGGGCGTGGCTTCAACTGGGAACAGGAATCAAGGACAAGTTTTAAAAATATTTATAAGAAAAAGGCCTTAATGGATCCCACAGTGGGAAAATCTGTCGCAAACATGTAGAGAACATCAGTATTTTTACTTTCTATATAATGGGTTCTGTGTCTGGGTTCCTACCTGTGCTGGGTTCTAGCAGGACGTGAAGCCCTTCCAGTAGAAGTTCTTGCAGCCGGCTTTGCGGTCGCGTGGAGGGATGTTGTTCGGCGGGTCGACGGACCGCTCCAGGTTCATCCTCCCACCCGTTGCCATGGAGACGACCTCAGCCTCGCGCTGGGACTCGGGTTCTGGCAAAGACATCTGAGCCAGCAGGTCCTCCACGGCACGTTTACTCCACTCCTTAGGAACGGAACAGTTCAGAACGTAGCGTAGCACCAGGTTAGAACGAACTAGAGCTACGTGGAACCAGAATGAACTGTTTAGAACGGAGCCGAGTTCCAGTTATAATAATACAGAACACAGTTTAGCACCACTGTAGAACATGTTAGAACAACATGGGCAGCCTCGGGTTGGTTAGAACAGCGTAGAACGGGATGTAGAACCAATGTAGAACTTTCTGGAACCAGTCTAAACTGTTTAGAACGGCGCTGAATTGCAGGTACAAAAATTTAGAACAGATTAGAACAATGTGGTCTGTTTTGGGCCTTTCAGAACACAGTTTAGCACCACCGTAGAACAGCTTAGAACAACATGGGAAGCCTAGGATTGGTTAGAACGGTCTAGAACAGGTTTTAGCACCAGTGTAGAACTGTCTGGAACCAGTCTAAACAGTTTTAATGGCGTAAAGTCTGAGGTCTAATAATACGAATAGTTTAGAACCAATCAGAACAGCAAGAACACAGTTTAGCACCATCGTAAAACAGTCTCAAATAGTATGGCCAGCTTAGGACTGGTTAGAACAGTTTAGAACCAAGCTTAACACCCGTTTGGACTGTTTGGGACCAGTAACAATCTTGAATTTAGAACAGTTAAGAACACTTTACAACAATATGGACACTTCTGAACCTTTCAGAACATCTTAGAACCCAGTTTAGCACCATTTTAGAACAATTTAGAATTGTGTAGAACCAATCACAACAGTTTAGAGGTAGTAAGAACTGTAGAACAGGTTAGAAGAGTTTAGATCTGAGTGTAGCACCAGATTAGGATTGTGTGGAACTAAGCAGAATGGTTTAGAATGGAGTTTAGTCCCACTTCTAATATTTTAGAACAGTCTAGAACAACGTGGACAGAGTAGAACTGGCTAGAACTGTGTCATAAGAGTTGGGACAAATTAGAACGTAGAATAGTTTCAGTTAAAATAATTTAGAACAGTTTGGAACACAGTTTAGTCCCAGTTTAGAACCCTTTAGAACTGTGGAAACAGTCAGAACAGTCTAGAATGCAGTTAAAGCCCAGTTCTAATAATTTGGAACCGTTTGGAACAATGCAGAACAGAAAGAAGTCTTCGGGAAATGTCTAACATTTTGACGTTGACCAAAAAAAGCGACTTTTTGAGTCACGTTTGAACTGACGTGGTTCAAGTTGTGTTTTAGCTTCATGCTAAACAAACACATTTTCACAAACTAGATGATGTTTTCTTCAAAATAAAAGCTCACAGATGCAGGTTGACCTCACAGTTCTGATCATTTTAGTCATTTAGTTCACCAAGTAGATGAAAATTCCATAAAAACAGGTGGAAATGTTCCAGAACTCACTGATTAATACTGATTGTTATTATCTTGTTGGTTTAATCTAAAGGCAGAAACAGTAAAATCCATAATATTATTAAAGACACAAAGTGTCTTCTTGAACCAGCATCATCAGTGAACCTAAAACTAGAGCTGCAGCAACTAATCTGTAAGGCATTCAATGAAATTTAATCAACTGGCAAACATTTTCACAATGAATTAGTCACTCTGAGTAAGTTTTTATGAAAAATGTGCTTTAAAATAACTATAAAATGAGTAATTCAACTATTAAAAGGCAAATATTCTAGATCTTGTGTCGGCTAAAGAACTACTGAGCTGAATATTTCTACCAGTTTGATTGTTTCTGTCTGATATTGTGGATCTTCTTGTTTCTTTAAAGCTTCTTTCACAGAGGCTTTGGAACTTTGATTTGATCAGACTAATGCTAATTATTTCTAGTAAAAACAACCAGTTAATCAAAGTGCTGTTCGTGTTAGAAAACAGCCAACAAGAGCTGTAGTGATTAAATTAATCACCAACTAATATGATGATTGGCTCGATTCTGAGATTGCAGCTTCCTAGAAGTGAAGAGTTTTTGGTTACTTGACAATGAACTGATTATCTTTGGACACACGTAGATGTTTGCCGTCTTGGACTTTGGGAAACATTTTTCACCTTTTTCTGATGTTTTAGAGACCAAATGATTAAAATAATCTCCATATTAATCAACAGTGAACATAAGTCTTGCTGCAGCTCAGAGTCCCAGCAGATCGGTGGAGTCGGACGCCGGCCTCACCTGCGACAGGAGTCCGGCGCTCCGAGCTTTTTGCAGCAGCCGGTGGTGACGCAGCTCCAGGTCCAGGTCCTGGTTCTGGAACTGGTCCTGGTCTCTGTCGGGCTGAGACGAAACGCCGCACAGAACCAAGGCCATGAGAACCAAAACGGCGGGACAACGTGCACACTGCATACCTGCAGAGAGACCAGAAACATGAGGCGACGCCATCAGAGGAACCAAAGCAAAGAAGAAGAAGAGAAGCTGAAGCTCCTACTGGAGGCTGGTCTGGTATCTGCTGCTGGATCTGGATCTGGTTCTGGCTGGGCTCTGGTCCTGTGGGTGCTGCTCTTTTGAAGCCCGACGCTCCTCCTCCGGTGGGTCATGTGACTCAGCGGGGATGATTGACAGCTGGTGGGCTGCGAGGCGATGAAGGAACGTCGACATCCAAGTTAAACAAACGTCCATTAGTCCTTATTGACTTTAAATGGAGTCTGAACAATAAAACAATGAAGCTATCAGCAGCGGCAGCAGCGCCTCGCAAATACAACGGCAGAATGTGGCGCTGAAGAGGACGGGAATTAACGGAGCGTTCAGAGGATTAGTAGACTTCATTAGCACTCGCTGATATCTCCATTAAACAAAGAGGCAGCAGTCGCCCACTCAACATTTAGTCAGAACAAACACAACTTTAATACCAGAAACACTTTAAAATGTTCTGCTGTGGGGAGGCAGAGTGGAAATGACATCAGGGAATCCCAGCAACACCGACGGCTGACTGAAGGCCTCACAGAGGGCAGAGATAACACTTCATTTAAGCTCCAACTATCAGTGGAAACACTTCAGACAACAGCCTGCACAGCAAAACCCAATAGCTCATGTTTAAACAGCAAAGAAAAGAAACTCAAGACAGTCGAAATATCTTGTAGGAGGATGAAGAATCTTGGTTTCTGCATCTTGTCTAGTTCGAAATGTAGTCGAACTTTATAGTGTTCAATCCATCCCCCAGTAGACCAACCAGAGACGGACACTGAAAACAGCATTTTAATTTCATTTGTTGCTGGGTTTCAGTCCAACCACCAACATCCAAAACTCTGGCTGGTTCCTGCTCAAAAGAAGAGATTCTGGAAAGTACAGCATAAAGTAAGTACACCCCTGTGCTTTTAAGTTCAATGATTCAAATATGATCACCTCTCAGTAACTGTAGTACGTCAAAGTCAAACAGTATTTCCTTCTGTGAACAATGAAAAACAGATACTTAATAAAGACTACGCTGAAAATTCAGGCCCAAAAGTAGAAACCTGTCCACCTGTGATTTCCAGTCAGCCTACCTGCATGAACACGGTTCTAAAAGGAGCTGTGAACAGCAGAAACTTCTCCAGTGTTCACCTATGGGCTGTATCTTCACAATCAGAAAGCCTTCATTGCCAAGTGAGTACACACTAGGAATCTGACTTGTTTCATAGAGTTGCAGTAGCTAGCAACAGCTACAGACAGTAAAAGAATAAATATACAAATCTAAATCTGAGATATTTTACATACAAAATGCTATAAGAATAAGAAGCACTGTGGGAACTAAGTGTAAATTCTATGTCTACATCATGGCTCCACATGGAAAAGAATGAAGAAAAATCTGATCGTGAGACTTCAGAAAGATGGGAAAGGATCCAGTATTATTTTGTAACTTTTTAAAAAAAATTTCATAACTTGACATTTATTTCAGGATTTATTTCACAGCTTTATTAATTTACAAAACAAGTACACGGCTATGAAATACATCCGTAAATAAATAAATAAGGGAAAAATATATAAAAATATATAAATATACAATTTTATTTTTATTTTTAGAGTTTTCATTTTTTTATTTCGTAACTCGGCATTTATTTATTTCATGATTTATTTCACAATTTTACTTGTTTAATTTATTGAAATGTTTGGTTAATTATGTATGTTTTTATATTGGAGAAATGATCTTTTTCTTTTAAAAAACACAATCTGCAGTTATACATTTTTTTTAAAAATTAAAAAATGGAGTTTCAAACATTTTAAACTCAAATTTCTAACAGTTTTTTGCCCTTTTTGTGTCCCAATCTATGATGGTAGCTCCCTGATTTTTCCTCCTGTATTTGTTATCTGTAAATGATATTTTTCTCCCATATAATTAAGTACGGCAGCAGCAAAATGACTTTTAAATCTTTAAATCATTGACTTGAATGCCTTAATTAATGATATATTCACTCACCAGCCAATTTATTAAAATCTAAAACACAGCAGCTCTGTTCAACCTTTACAGAACTTCTGCGTTTTCAGTTTTTGTTGTTAAAAATGTGAACATTCTGTTTATTATTATTATTATTATTATTATCATTTATTATCTGCTCACCTGTCAGGTGTGACGTTGGCCACAGCGCCCCCTGCAGGCCAGAGGATTCATGGTTTATCTGTTGTTCCTGTTGACCTGCGACCTCCTCCCAGTCTGCAGCTGATTATCAGTCCTGCTGCTCTGACGCCGTTCTGGTCGGATTCATGACAGAATGTTTGTTCTCCGCAGAGCGAAACATGAAAAGGTGAAAAACTGCTTGATGACGATCAGCAGGACAAAAGATTTACGTCTCTTAGAGCTCATTTCCTGTCGTTTGAAAGTGTTTTTCTTTCTCTTTGTGGTTTAATGTGATTTTCTATCCTGTTTTGGTCATTTTCCATCTCTTTGTGGTCATTTTGTGTCTCTTTGTGATCATTTTGTCTGTTTTTGTACTCATTTTGTGTCTCTTTCGAGTCATTTTGTGCTTCTGTCTGTTCAGTAAATGTTTCATGGATCAAACTGGCGTCGGATTCGTCTTTAAACGTCTCCAATCGCTCGCGTTTGACGGATTGAAAAATGACTTTCACTGTTTATCTTCCTGAGCATCTTGCAGATTTTCGTCTCTCTGAGTTTTTAATCTGTGCAAACATTTTCCACCTTCATCAACGTCTTGGTCGCTTCTCCGGATGCTAATAAACAGGACATTAGCAACAGCTGGTTGCCGCGGTAACACATTAACAGCAGGCAGCCGTCGCCAAGGAGCCGCCGGCATGAACACACACACACACACACGCACACACACGCACATGCATGCAGGGGGTCGTGATGGGAAGGCGGTGACATCACGCTTCCTCTGTGTGATGCGTACACTTTTTGTTTCCACACTGAGTCACTGAGTGAAGTCACACAAAACATGCAGATTTCTGGAAACTGAGTTGGGGTTTTTAATGCGGAGCGAAGCGTTCACATCACGAAGAACACCTGAACGCATCGCCGGCTGGAATAAAAGGGTAAGCTCCGACGCGATTGGATGATGAGATTTAATGAATCAAACTGTGGTCCTGCTGCTTTCATTTAGTTTTCCCCCACTGAGGGACATTAATCGGAGAATAATCTGATCTCGGCGTTCACATGAGAAACTTATTACAGCGCAGAACATCCTGCAGACATCCTGAGAGAAGTTATTAGCTGCAAACTAAACACCATCATTAGTCACTGCAGGTACAGTCGGCCAAAAGTATCTGGACAGCGAAGTGGTGTGCGTGAAGGGAAGCAATCTGGGTGTGACTTTCAGCTTTATTTCAAGAGGTTTCACTTAAATATTGCATTAAACATGTCGGATTTACAGCCATTTGTTTCACACGATCAAAAGTAACCGGACACACTAACATTAGATTTAATCTACGAAAACCGCATCACCGTCCAAAAACTTATGGCCTCAATGTCACAGAGCCAAGAATCAAGTTCTTTTCTTTCATAAAGGCAACTTTGTGTTATTCAGAAATGACAAAGACACGCAAAAGAACCACAAAGAGACGCACAAAATGACGATGAAGGAAGTTAAAAAGACCACGAAGAGGCAGAATGAATGCAAAGATACAGAAAATGACAAAGAGACGCAAAACAACAACAAAAACACAAAAAATGGCCACAAAGAGACAGAAAGCAACTAAAAAGAGACACAAAAGTACAAGCAGACAAAAAACATCCAGAAAGACACAAAACAACAACAAACAGATTTCAAAACAACCACAAAAAGACACAAAAAACCTACAGAGACAGAAAGTAACTAAAGAGAGACACAAAACAACCGCCAACCAACAAAAAATAACATTAAGGAGACAAAGAACAACCAGAGACACACAACGACTACAAAAAGACACAAAAAACTTCAGAGACAGAAAGCAACTGAAAAAAGACACAAAACATCCAACAACAGACAACAAATAACCACAAGGAGACAAAAAAAACAACCACAAAAACACAAAACAAAAACAGAGACACAAAACAACTACAATGAGACGAGACAAAAACACCAACAAAAAACACAATATGACCAGAAAAACACACAAAACAACCACAAAGAGACCCAAAAGAACTACAAACTAACAAAAAACAACCAGAAAGATGCAAAACAACAACAATAATACACAAAACGACCACAGAAATGCACAAAACTACAAAGAGACAGAAAGCAACTGAAAAGAGATGCAAAACATCTACCGACAGACAAAAAATAACCACAGAGTCAAAACAACAACAAAACAATGCAAAACAACCGCAAAGAGACAAAAAACAACCACAAAGACACAAAACAACAAGAAAACAACATAAATTGACCCCAAAAACACTCAAAAAACCACAAGGAGACACACAAAAAGGCACAAAATGGTGACAAAGACAGACAAAAACACAACCTCCAAAACCCCCAACAGACAAAAACACAACCACAAAGATGCAAAACAACAACGAAAACATACAAAACATCCACAGAGACAAAAACACCAACAAAAAAACACAAAACAACCACAAAGAGACAAATCCATCACAAAAAGACACAAAACAACCACAAAGAGACAAAAACAGCAACAAAAAACACAAAATGATCACAAAAACGCACAAAACAACCACAAAGAGACACAACAGAACCAGAGAGAGTTTTTAAACAGAAGTTAATTCCACCATTAAAGGGGCGTGTCACTAGCAAACAACCAATCACAGCGTTTCTCACTTTGACGTCTCCACAAAGTGGAATCTTTAGCTTCGGCTCGTCACAGAAATTAGATTAGAAACTGTTTAGATCAGTTCACCGTCCGGCTTCTTCTCCACGGCAACAGCAGCCGAGGCTCATGGGTAATGTAGTACGGCCGGGACAGAGCCACAGAGTCTGTGTCTGGCAGTAACACACGGTCATCAGTCGTGTTTGCAGTAGCAGTATTTACAGCAGCTTCATGCAGACTCTACAGTGGCTGATCAGGTCTCCTGGAAGGTTTCCTCGGTCAGTCTGAGGCCTCGGTTTGCTGCAGGACGACACACAGAGACGTAGTTGGACTGAAGTACAGGTGGAGTTTACCTGGTAAAGCTCTGGTTAAAGAGAAGACGCTGCCCTCTGATGGCCGCTCTGAGGACTACAGCTGATCTCCATTAACCTGGTGGAACCTGAATGTTTAGTCTGCTGTTGCTGCTTTCAGAAGACAACAGATGAAGATGTGCTCTTATAATTGACACAATGGCTTAAAATATTTTATTGAATATTACTGGCAGAAATTTAAGATAAAAATCCAAATAAATTCAATAAAGATGGAGCTGTTGTGTTCCTGAAGATAAAGGCGTTTGATGTAAAGTGATAAAGACGTTGTACATCTTAATGTGCATGCGGGTGTTTTGTTGTAATTTAGCATGCTTATGACATGATGTGTACCTCAATATGTTGATGATACTACTGTATACTTAGGTGTATTTTGTACCTCAATATGTTGATGATACTGTTGTATACTTACGTGTATAATGTACCTGAACATGTGTACCTCAATATATTGATGATACTGTTCTGTTTTGTTGTAATTTAGTATGTTTACGACACTATGTGTACCTTAATACGTTGATGATACTGTTCTATACTTAAATGTATTGTGTACCTGAATATATTGATGATACTGTTGTGTTTTGTTGTAATTAAGTATGTTTATGAGACTATGTGTACCTCAATATGTTGATGGTACTGTTGTGTTTTGTTGTAATTTAGTCCGCTTATGACACATTGTGTACCTCAATATGTTGACGATAGTGTTCTATACTTAAGTGCATTGTGTACCTGAATATGTTGATGATATTGTTGTTTTGTTGTAATTAAGTATGTTTATGACACTGTGTACCTCAGTATGTTTACAATACTGTTTAATATTTAAGTGTATAGTTTACCTGAACATGTGTACCTTAATATGTTGATGATACTGTTGTATGCTTAAGTGTATTGTGCACCTCAATATATTGACATTACGTTTGTGTTTTGTTGTAATTAGGATGTTTGACACTATGTGTAGATCAATATGTTGACGATACTGTTGTATACTTAAGTGTATTGTTTACCTGAACATATGTAGATCAACATGTTGACAATACTGTTGTGTTTTGCTATAATTTAGTATGTTTACGACACTATGTGTACCTCAATATGCTGACAATACTGTTGTGTTTTGTTGTAATTTTGCATGTTTATGACACTTTGTATACATCAATATGTTGACAATACTGCTTTATGTTTAAGTGTATTGTGTACCTGAACATGTGTACCTCAATATGTTGACGATACTGTAGTGTTTTGTTGTAATTTAGTATGTTTATGACACTATGTGTACCTGATTATGTTGATGATATTGTTCAATATTTAAGTGTATTGTATACCTGAACATGTGTACCTCAATATGTTGATGATACTGTTGTGTATCTGACAATACTATGGACCTGAACATGTCAACAGTACTGTTGTGTAACTCAATATATTGCATACAGTGATATGTTGATAATAATATTATATACTTGAATGTGTTGAATCCCTCTGTATGCTCTTGTGGACCTGAACATGCTGTTTACGTTGATATATTGAAGATATTGTTGGATACCTGAATGTATTAAGTACCTGGACATGTTGCGTACCTGACCAATCTGCATGTCTCCGTATGTTGATGATACTGTGGTATACCTGAATGTGTTGCATACTTGTACAGTCGCGTACCTCGATATGTTGGCAATACTTTCGTACACTTGAACACGTTGTGTACCTCGATATGTTGACGATACTGTTTTATAACTGAAGACTCTGTGAAGATATTACATACTTTGATATGTTGAGAATACTGTAGTATACCTGAGTGTATTAAGTAGCCCCTCCAGGATTTCGAGGGTGGTTTTCAAGGTTGTTGTGGCTGAAAATGCCTGAATTCTAAAAAATTGCAATGTAAGTTGTGATGTTTTAAGCTTATTTGTTGCGATGCAATTGCAGGAGACAGTGACAATTGCTAAAAAGTTGCATTTTTTTCAGCTTTTAGAACATGTTTCAACATTGTAATTTATAATATTTATTCCGAAATTAATTCTTTAATGCTCCAACCCATTTACACAAAAGCTGGCATACCACAGTCGGAAATTAGCAGCAGCCAGATACTGGTTTAGCATGAAGTAGTTGGTAGATTTAAGGCACTAATTGCTAATGTACTACTGAATGAATCACATTTGGACATATCTGTCAGCGGCTTAAAAAGTAAATTTTTCTTCCTGGCACACACATTTTCACACACGCTCACGGCTTGTCACGTCAATTAACAAGAAAAGCACTCAGAGCGCAGCACTCCACCAAGACTGTTCATTACCTGACCTTGCGCTGAGCACAGGTGTCTGTTATGCACGTGTACATACCGAATCACGTGACCTAAATATGTAGCGGGCAGCAGGAATTGATGAGACTCAGAAACACCCCCACAATGTAATCAATTATTCCTTGCTCCTCATTTCTGATATGTCCACAGCAGTGAATCTGTAGTAGGATCACAATGATGTGATCATCAGCAGGCAGCTGACGTAGTGTTCACTTGTTGTCATGGTTACCGTGCCGCTATCAGACGCTGTGCCGCTATCTCAATGGGAAATACTTAACAAATCCATGGATCCAGACTTTAAGCCCCATCACTGCCAAAATCTAATCACTTGGTCCTTGTGTCATTTCTGACCTTTCCTGAAAATTCCATCCAAATCCCTTTGTCTGTTTTTGAGTAATGTTGCTAACAGAGGAATGATTCACATACACCAATCATCACATAACTCCGCTGCATTTCTTTGCAGAGAAATGAATCTAACTTCCCTTCATTCTTTCAGTGCTGCAATCTGCTTGTTTCAGGCATAAATCGATGATTTTTATTTTTAATTTTATTTTGTATTCCACCACAATATTTCACGGGTGTAAACAGCTTACTTCCGCTTTGGTAAAGAACATCAGGGAATTCATTGTTTTTCATGGTCTTCAGCAGTAATTTTTGTTGGTAAATGAGAGACATTAGAATGGGACATGTCTGCATCTTCAAACCAAAAACAAAGAAGTGAATTCGGTGACATACGTGCAATATGTTTGTGCTGAGGACTGCTATGATTGGTGGAACTCATGGGAGGTGGGCCAAAATTGCGGAAAAGTTGCGGTGATTGGACAAAATTGCAAGCTGCGAAAAATTCACGGAGATTGGTTGAATTCACGTGAATTCGCGCAATTGCAACATCGTGAATTCCTGGAGGGACTGATTAAGTAACTGAACATTTGCATACCTAAACACATTACATACCTCGATATGCTGACGATACTGTTGTATACCTGAACAAACTGCCAACTTGAAATTGTTGTTATATCACACAAAAGTGTTTCATACCTGAGTTCTTTACACAATTGTGTTTCATAGCATAGTTAAAAAAAAAAGGTGTTTTGTAACTGAATATGTAAGTGAAAGTGTTGCAGACCACAGTAATAAACAAGTTGAAAATGGTATTTTGAACCTAGATGAGTCATTTAATGTGTTTTGTACCCAAACAAGGTAATAAATGAATCGAAAATGGTATTTTGAATTTCAACACAGTAATAAACGAGCCATTTGAGATGTTTTGTTCTTGAACACAGCAATAAATAGGTCATTTAAGGTGTTTCATACTTGAACTAAGTAATAAACGAGTCATTACAAGTGTTTTGTACCTGAACATATCAATAAACAAGTGATTGAATGTGTTTTGTACCTGAATATAGTAATAAACTAGTTATTTAAGGTGTTTTGTACCTAAACACAGTTAAAACTAAGTCATTGAAGGAGTCTTGAACCTGAACACAGCAATAAAGGAGTCATTTAAGGTGTTTCGTACTTGAACGCAGCAATAAACGAGCCAATACTGATGTTTTGTACCTGAACATAGTAATAAAAGAGTCATTTCAGGTGTTTCGTACCTGAACTCGGTAATAAACAAGTCATTTTAAGGTATTTTGTACTTGAACATGGTAATAAACAAGTCAGTTAAAGTGTTTTGTACCTGAATTCAGTAATAAACAAGTCAATACAAGTGTTTTGCACTTGAACAGACTGATAAACAAGTCATTAAAACTGTTTTGTATCTGAACAAGGGGATAAATAAGTCATTGAAGGTGCTTAGTATCTGAAAACAGTCTCTACAGATACACGTACCTGAACATGTCGGCGGGGTTGAGGGCCGCCAGCCAGTAGCTGTAGGAGTCGGTGTAGTAGTTGCAGGTTCCTCTGCCATGACACTCGATGAAGGGAATCTTCCGGAAGTTTTCCAGACAGGATCCGGGCGATGCCAGCGGTTGACCTGAACCTTCAGCCCCGACTCCGGTTTCCTGGAGACCGACAGAACCACGGTCAAAGCAACCACAAGTCGATACTTCTGAAGGCTTTTATTTTGAAAGAACAGCGTCTGCTCACCATGACGAAGGAGAATCCAGACCAGAGCGAGTCCCATCCAGAGGGACAGTCTGGGATAAATCTGGTCTGACTGTGGATAGCGATCACGTTGGCTCTGGCTTCACAAACAGAACACCTGCAACACAACAAACGCACAAACCTTCAACACACGGTAACACACATGCTGACGACATGCACATTTTCAAACTTGTAGTTGTTTTGTGTCTTTTTGCGACTGTTTTGTATTATATTTAGGAGTTTTGAGTCTCTTTTTTGTGCTTCTTTGCGGTAAGTTTAGTTCTCTTTGTAGTCATTTTGCATGTTTTTGTGGATGATTTTTATGGCTTTTCAGTTGTTCTGAGACTCTTTGTGGTCATTTTATTTGTTTTCTTTACCGGTTTTAAGTCTCTTGAGAGGTTTTGTATATCGTTGTTGTCATTTTGTACCTTTCCTTGGAATTTCTGTGTATTTTTGAGTGGTTTTGAGTCTCTTTACGGCCTTCATTGTCCTGTTGTGGTTATACTTAGTCTGTTTTTAGCTGTTTCGCATGTCTTTATGGTCATTTTGTGTCTGTGTGGCCATTTTGTGTGTCTTTATAGCTGTTTTGGTAGATTTGCTGTTGCTTTTTAAATCATTTTTAGGAATCTTGTATCTTTTTGTGTCTTTTTTGTGTCATTTTTAGGAATTTTGAGTCTTTTTTAGTGCTTCTTTGCGGTGATTTTAGGTCTCTTTGTGGCCATTTTGTATGTTTTTGTGACTAATGTGTATGGTTTCTCAGTTGTTCTGGGACTCTTTGAGGTCATTTTGTTTGATTTCTCTACTGCTTTTAAGTCTCTTGAGTGGTTTTGTGTGTCTTTGTAATCATTTTGTACCTTTCATAGTCATTTTTGTGTATTTTGCACTGTTTTTTAGTGGTTTTGAGTCTCTTAGGGCCTTCGATGTCCTGTTGTTATATTTTTCATCTTTTTAGTTGTTTTGTGTCTTTATGGTAATTTTATGTCTGTTTGTAGCTGTTTTGTGTCTTGTGGTCTTGAGTGGTTTTGTGTTTCTTAGTGGTCATCTGTGTGTTTTAGTTGTTTTCAGTCTCTTTTGGTTGATTTTTGTCTTTTTGTGGCCATTCTGTGCAGGTTTGCTGCTGTTTTTACATCTTTTTAGGCAATTTGTGTATTTCTGTAGTCATTTTGAGTCTGTTTGTGATCATTTATGACTTTTGTGGAGCTTTTTAGTCTCTTTCTGCGACAGTTTGAGATGCAAGATGAGAACAAATGTGTGCGTTTGTGTTACCGGCTGATGTGGTTCCTCAGCGACTCTTCGGAGATGAATGGCAGGTCAGCGGGCAGCTGGTCGTTGGTGGACAGCCAATAGGAGTAGTCGTTGCGGGAGGCGTAGCGGCAGGTTTCATCGGTGCTGCAGAACAGGAAGGGCATAGTGCTGAACCGAGGGAGGCAGCTGCCCAACGTACCTGCAGAGAAACATACTTCATCACCATCTAACCTTTAATAAAGAGTGAATCTGTCAGCGTCAGAGGGCTGCTGGTACCGAGGTCCTGGCCATGAGCTCGGTTGTTCCCGTTGATGAACAGCAGCGAGTAGCCGCTGTATAGGAGCGACGATCCTTCGGGGCATTGTGGGATGTACAGTTCCTGGCTGTGTTTGGTGAACAGGAAGCCGGTCTTCCTGGTTGGCGTCTCGCAGCTGCCTGGCTGACCAGGAAGTCCTTTAGCTCCGGTTGGACCACGAAAACCTTCCCGACCTGCAGACACAGAGTCAGCAGTAGACAATGGCATCAATGTGCAGCATTTAACAGTGTAAACAGATTAAATAAATACATTAGGAGACCCAGTGTGAGATCATCTGAGGTGAACCCAGGAAGCTTTAAGGCGCTCAAATAAAAAACTGACCAGATTTTTAGATGAGATGGCAGAAAAATCTAAAATAAACAACTTTCAAAGTGACACTAACTGATGGAACGACACTATGATCAGTGATGTGAACTGTAAAATTGTTACTCTTTATATTTCCATAATATTCATATTTTGATGGACTGAAACGCCATAAAGCCACAAATCATCACACAGTAGAAGCTGGAACCAACAATTTGACATTTTTGTCTTCAAGATGGACAAACTGTTCATGTTATGTGTCAGAAGATCGCATTGTGTTAGTAGGACATATAGATCCATCCCTATATAAATGCTTACAGGTACCTTATGGGGACACAATCTCACACTTGCTTGAAAACATGGCACTTCTTTCCATTTTCAAGAGTCAGCAGTTGAAAATGTGTCCTCTGTGGGAAGCATTCATTAAACCAATATAGTGTAGGAAATGGTAGAAAGATTCTTTTGTATATAAGCTAAGAACCAAGACAACTATTTGGCAAAAATGTGCAAAAGTCATGAATTCTGAGATGTAGAAAAACACAAAATTGGTTGGAGTGTCAATATTTGTCGGATGTCATATAGTAAATTCATTTTAAGGTGTTTTTGCCCTGATTTTGGTATCCTCGTATGCAGATGATATTGTGTTCTATGTCAGAATATTGCATTGTGTTAGTCAGAAATATGGATATATAAGCACTGACAGGAACTTTCTGGGGACATCATACCACCCTGGTTTCACATTTTACCAGTTTTTCCATTTCTAAGTCTAAAAATTACAGAGTGTTGTCATTTTGGACAATTTTAAGTCCCTTTGGATGGGCGTAAAGTCATTTTGGACAAATTTTACTAATTTTGAACATGTTTCAAGTAATTTTGGACAAATATTGAACCATTCTGGACAATTTTTTGGGCACATTTTGACTTGTTTTGATAAGTTTCAAATCAAAATGTCTAAAAACTGGAACCTTGTCGTGTCACACTTGTCGCACATCAGATTCCACTGATGTTAGAGCCTCAAAAGTTGGTGAAATGTCGACTCTATATGGATCCATCCATCCATATATATATATATATATATATATATATATATATATATATATATATATATATATATATATATATATATATATATATATATATATATATATATATATATATATATATATATCATACACTTACAGGAACTTTCTGTGGACACAGTACCACCTTAAATAGAAAATTTTGCACTTTTTTCAAGGACCAATATTTAAAAATGTGATTTCTAATGGAGCCTTCAGTAATTTAGATCTGTAGGAAACCAATCTGTCTGAGTCCTCGCCAAATTTCATGACTGTGACATTTAAATTTCTGGAGATATTTGATGCTTAAAGGCAAGTTTTTTTATTTCTGTCTGAATTAACCAGCTGCAATGTTAGTTTAGTGTTTCTGTTTCAACAGTAGATCAGATTTCTCACCAATCGGTCCGGGGAATCCTCGGTCTCCTTTATCTCCTTTCAGTCCAGGTCGACCTCGTTGTCCTTTTCTACCAGTTTTACCATCGAAGCCTCGAGAACCTGCAGCCACGAAACACAGCAATGCTTCAAAAATGCACATTTGTTGCATTTTTACACATAATTTACATCGTTATATGGTTTTAACATTACATATTTTTTCACATTTCCACACCCTGTATATTTTTTAGGTTACATAATACAATATTGTATTACCTCCTTTTCTTACCAAGTTTTTCGTACGTTTTAGCACACTTTAAAAAGAAATATCTTTTTTTTTTTAATTTTAAATTTTTCAGCAAGCTGCCAGAAAAATAAAATAAAATAAAAACGGCAGAATATTGCAACTTTAAAAAAAAAAAACAAAAAAAAACCCAGTGAAAATAACTGGAAATATCTTTAAGATCATTAGATTTGAGCTGATTTAAATCAATTGAATAATTAAAATTTTTTTGATGTTGAAATTATTTAGAATTTATACTTTTTTCTTTGATATAGTGAGATATTATCTATAATTTTAAAAAAGAGGAAAACAAATCTCCAAAACCACAATTTTAAAAAGTGATCTAGAATTTTTCTGTTCTTAATATAAATAATGTTTGTTTCAAATAACTGTAGATAGCTGTACAAATAATGATATTTTTGATCATTTAAATGCAGTACATGCATTTTACATTGCAGAATGTTTGTAGAAGAAAAAAAATACTTTAAAGTGGACTTAATTTACAGTTTTGTATAGTTAACATGTAAATTAAACTTCTTTTCCCTGTGATCTTACTAGATATTATGCATAAAGCTACAAACTAGACAAATTCGTTTTCAAGAAGATGTAATTTACCAGTCACGCACTGAAAAACAACAAAGTCTGATTTATAAAAATATTGACATTTGATGTAGGAATTATTTACAGTTTGACCTGGTTTTTTTTTGTTATTTTTTTTTACAGTTAACATGTAAATTAATACCATTTCAAGTATTTAAATAGAGAAAAGAATAGTTTAATTTTACAGTCACACATTGTAAAAGAACAAATTACTATTTATAAAATTCCAAATATATGATGTGGACATTATTTACATTTTTTATTTATTTTTAACAATCAACATTATTATATCTTCAGTAATTTTAATACTTATCTGTGAGGTAACAAAACTGAGAAAATCTGTAAAACAACATTAAATTTACAGTTAAAGTAGAAAAAAATCCATTTTTTTAAAAGGGTACTCCTTTAAGAAATCAGGTTTTGCAACATATATGTCTAAAAACTACAATACCCATGATCCTCTGGTGTGGTTGCCATGGAGACGAAGCCATTGGAGGCCTGAATCAAAAATCTTCACTGTTCTAATGAAACTGATTTTACAGCTCTGTGATTGGACGTTTCCTGCCAAGGTGCACTCTGGGAGCTGTAGTTAACTCCTCACCTTTAGGTCCAGGTGCCCCTGCGCCCCCTGGTGGTCCTCTTCGTCCTGGCGGTCCCGGATCTCCAGGTGAGCCTTTCTCTCCTGGACACAGCTCCACCTTCCGGGTCACGTCCCTCCCTCGCGGTCCTGCAGGGGGCAGCGGTCAGCATCAATCAGCAGCGCTCAGGGGTGTTACTCAGGTAAGTGTGATGTCACTCAGTTACCTGTCCTTCCAGGTGGTCCCGGGGATCCCCGAGGGCCGCAGGGTCCCGGAGGTCCCTCGTCCCCCTTCAGACCTGGAACACAAACAGAGGAGCAGCTCAGAGAAGGTGTAGTTGTTTGTGTCTCTTTGTGGTTGTTTTGTGTATTTTGTGGTTGTTTTGCGTCTCTTTGCAGTCGTTTTGTGTTTCTTTGTGGTGGCTTTGTATTTCTTTGTGGTCATTTGTGGCCGTATTGACGACAACTTAACATTCTGGAACCAATAGTTGAATTTATTGAAACAGATTTTTCTAATGTGTGATGTGTTTTTCTTACCAGAAGGTCCTTTGGTACCGAGCGGTCCTCTCAGGCCTTTCTGTCCAGGTGGACCCGGTATTCCATCTCTGCCCTGTAAACAACAACAACAACAGCAGCTGTAATAAACACTCACAGGTGTGTCCGAAGCTGAAACCTCTCAGTTTAACCAGGTAGCACATGTAGTTACCACACAGCCTCGGTGTCCGGGGTCTCCGACGCAACCAGGTGGTCCTGGGTTACCTTTTGGTCCTTGACATCCTTTATCTCCTTTACAGCCTGGACCAGGAGGACCAGGAGGACCAAAACTACCAGGAGGACCTGCAGACAGACATACAGTATTTCTATCTTTATATACAGAGAAGATATCCAGCTTACCTGTTAACTGATGACAATACCGATTTGAGATGGACTAAAACCAAATAAGACGGTTTTGTTTCTGGTACAATAACTGAAAAATGTGTTTTTTGGGGGTTGTTTTGCACCTCTTTGTAGTATTTTGTGTTTTACCATTGTAAACAGATACAAAACAACTACAAGGAGACACAGAGTGATCAGAAACTGACGCAAAAATGAAAACAGACAAAAAACAACCACAAATACATACAAAATTATCTAAAAAAAAAAAAAAACAATAAGAGAAAACAAAAAAGGTGGCAGAGAGAAATAAACAACTCCAAAGATGCAAAACATCCACAAATAGACACAAAAAGATCAGAAATAAAAGCAAATAGAAAGACACGCAAGATTAGCACAGGTCTTAACAACACAAACAAAACAGCTTATAGACACACAAAAAGATTAGTGGGTGGAAAATAACAACAAACCAACACAAACAGATGGCAAACCAATGTAAAGAAACAAAAAAAACACAGAACCTGAACCAGGAAAAAATAGGTGAAAATGGACACAAAATGAGCAGAAAAAGACTTCAAACAACCATAAAGAGACACAAACTGACTAAAACAGGTGCAAAAAAATCCTCAGAACAAATACCAAAACTCACAAAACTGTGACAAAGAAACACAAACAACTACAAAGACTGAAAGAGACACAAATGGACTTCAAAACCAGTCGGATTCAAACTACCTTTGGTTCCTCTCCCTCCAGGAACTCCTCTGTCTCCTTTGGTTCCTTTGATGCAGACCCCGTCTTTGCCGGGACATCCAGCAGGACCAGGAGGTCCAGGAGGCCCGGAGCATCCTGGGTTCCCTGGGAGACCACATGGACCCGGAGGCCCACAGGGACCAGGGGGACCCTTTTCTCCAGAACACCCTGAGGAGACCAGAAGTGACACCTTAGTTTCTTCTTCTTCTTCTTCAGTTCGGACTGAACTCAGGTGGATCTGAAGACTCACCTGGTTGACCTTTCTTCCCTTCTGGTCCTCGAGGTCCAGTTCCAGGAGCTGAGGACAGGAAGTCATAGTTTTATCCAGATAGAACCAAGATGGTAGTTGGTCAATGTCCAATTAAAACTACTTTATCTAGACTGATGGCCCAAAATGCTAAAAACCACCCTCCTAATATGATGTTGGTCCATTTTGTTTAAAGTTTTGTGCATCTCTAAAGTCAATTTCTTGTACTTTGTCCTACCTCCCATAGCTCCTTTCTCTCCAGGAGGTCCAGGTATCCCGTCCTGTCCCTGGTTTCCTCTGGGACCAGCTGGACCAGGATCTCCAGGAGCGCCCTTGTTGCCTAAAAATGAAGGTATAATCAATAAAAACGAAGCTGAGAGGACACATATTTTGGCATGTTTACTGGGTGTTACATTAATTATACTGTACCTGTAAGGCCGGTGGGTCCTGGAGGTCCGCTTTTACCTGGAGGACCATCACAACCTTTATCACCAGGAGTCCCCGGAGGTCCTAAGAGCAACAGTCAGGGTTTCGGTTAGTTTTTATATGTGTATGATCAAGTTTATATAGGTATCAGTCTGTTTCTTCAGTGTTAATATGTCAACGAACAGATTAATTTCTTTGTAAATTAGTGGAATCAATGCAAACATACAGCAGAACATCGTCTGCGTATGAGGATAACAAATTCAGGGCAAAAGCACCCTAAAATGAATTTATTATATGGCATCCTACAAATATTGATACTCCAACCAGTTAAATGTTTTTCTGCATCTCAGAATTCATGACTGTTGCACATTTTTTGCTGAATAATTGTCTTGGTTCTTAGGCTATATAGAAAAAATCTTTCTACATTTCTAGTTTTTCGATATTTCGACTTGAAATTTGTCCAAAATGGGTAAAAATAGTTCAAAATGACTTGATACTTGTCCATAATGAGTAAAAATTGTCTGATATCATTTGAAACAGTCTACCTTTTCTATACATATGACAGTAGAGTTAGATAATGAAGCATCAGACCTCTGCATCCTGGGGGTCCAGAGGGTCCTTTGGGGCCACAGGGGCCACACTTTCCTGGAGGACCGAGGTCTCCACAGTGTCCTGGATGTCCCTTTGTACCCGGAATTCCTGGACAACCTGGGCTACCCTGAGATGAAGACAGAGCAGGAGAAGATGCTTCAGAGTTGTAAAAAAAGTCTTTGAAATGTGATCCTGGTGCTAAACATGTCAATATGTCAAACTAATATGTCATACTAAAGGATTAATTAATTATATATAAGTGGAATCAATGTAAACATAAAGCAGAACATTGTCTGCGTACAGGGATAACACATTATGGGTAAAAGCATCTTAAAAATAATTTATCGTACGGCATCCTACAAATACTGATACTCAAACCCGTTAAATGTTTTTCTGCATCTCAGAATTCCTGACTGCTGCAGTTTTTGCCAAATAATTGTCTTGGTTCTTAGCTTATATAGAAAAACATCTTTGTACATTTTGCTGAATTGATGCTTAAAATGTTCTGCTAATTGAAAACAGTAGATAAAACTGCCTGGTCTTTGGTAAATCTGGCACTACAGTGTCTTATTTCAGTCTTATTTATGGGCTCACAGGTGTCTAAGCTGTTGTGTTGCAGTGCATGAGTGGAGACTAGAGGCTTCTGTGTGCACAATCCCCTGGCTATCTATTCTAGCTTACAAATGGTAAATCTGACATCACAGAGCCTTATTTCACTTTATTAAAACTAATTTTTGGTCTCACCAAAAATTAGTGAGACCTAAATTGCTGCAGTAACTGGTGGAGACTAGAGGCTTCTCTGTGCACAGCCCCCTTGGTAACACCCACTGTAGCCTAAATGGGGAAAATCTGACATCAGAACATCTCATTTTCCTCTGTTCCAACAAATTTTTGGACTCACAGCCTTTTCAAACTTATTTTTGAACTTGCAGATGTCTGAGCTTCAGTGCTGCAGTAACTGATGGAGACTAGAGGCTTCTCAGTGCACAGTGTTGTATCATAGTTCCTATTGATTACTAGATGTTCAGTCAGTGAATCCTTTTTGCTCTGAATTTGGGGGAAGATTATTTAAAGATTTGAAAAATAATCATTCAGGCCGTAATACTGCTGATTTAATTCATCTTATCAAGGGTTTGGTTTTAGTCATGTGTGACACCTTCATTCCTGGACATCCCTTAGATCCTGGTCCAGGTGGGCTCGGTTCTCCTTTAGGACCTTTAGGCCCCTCTGGTCCTGGTTTACCTTTTGAACCAGGAATCCCACAAGGTCCGAAACAGCCTTTTTCACCTTTACAGCCTGCAGAGAATGCAGCAGGTTGGATTAAATCTTGGAAGCAGGTTGGTCAAAACAAAAAAATCTGATTGTATGACATAATCTGGTTTGATCTGTATCAAACCTTCAGCATGTCAAAACTATTTAGTAGGACTGGGATACCTGTGATCCAAAAATGCTTAAATGTAAAATCAAAAGTTAAAAAGTTGTGGACTCCACAAATGAAGAACCCTGTTTGATCAACTATTGGAAGTTTTTCCTTTTAATGGTTTAAAACATAAAACACATGTCGAAAATTACTTCTGTTTGTATCTTGATCAGGGTGGTACAATCCAAGAAGGAAGAAAGATGATCTGATCCTGACTTCCAAACGGGAATCCTTCTGATCCAGATGAAACTTTTTGAACAAAGATCTGAGAGAATCTGTCTAGTAGTAGGTTTAGTGGTGCTTGTGTGTGTTGTTTCATTTAAATTGACGTTTTATTGTCATGTTAAAAATGTTTAATTACAAGTGGGATGTTACCTGGCATCCCCATTGGTCCAGGGTTGCCGGGGAGTCCAGCGGGACCAGGAGGACCTCTCGCTCCATCTCTACCGGGGTGTCCAGGAAGTCCTGAAAACACAAACACACAATCGTCATAGTTTTTTAAATTGTTCTATTTTATTTATATACACATTTTGTCTTTTTAACCCTCTGCTGCACAGAAAGTTGTATTAAATCGTTCAATCTAAATTAAGATCAGGATTTTATCTGAAGAACGTCACTAACAGTCTGTTGTATTCACCTCGTGGTCCGGCGTTTCCAGGTTTACCATCGCTGCCGTCGCGGCCCCGGAGCCCCGCAAGGCCCCTCTCTCCTTTAGGACCAGTGAGACCTTTAGCACCTGAAGTAGAACGACATGTGAATCCACAACACGTCATTCCACACATTCCACAATAAAATACAATGAAACCAAATAGAACTGGACAGAATAGTAAAGATTAGAATAGAACAGAAGACAGTGGAACAGGACAGAACCAACTGAGCAGTTCAGAACAGAACCAAACACAACAGGGCACAGCAGAAACCCAAACAAATCAGAACATTACAGAACAGAACAGAACATGTACCAGGGAATCCCGGGTCTCCAGGATCTCCGGGCATCATGACATCTGTCTGGGTTCCTTTCGGTCCGGGTACTCCTCGGTCCCCCTGCAGGCCAGTCGGCCCCTGAGAACCTCTGAACCCATTGACCCCCATGAGACCTGAAAGATGACAACAACAGGTCAGAGATCATTGCAGTCACTGATTGAAAAACAATCGATTGATCAACGGATTGATCAATGAAACCTTTCGGTCCTGGTTGTCCGGACTCCCCTGGGTTCCCATCAGCCCCTGGACTCCCAAATGGACCTGGGGGGCCTTGGTCCCCTCTGACTCCTGAAACACACATATGTTGATGTTTCTGTAGAATAAGACCTAAACCACTACTCTGATCATTATTGATTATTAATTTGTGTTTAGTTTTGAACTGATTGACAGTGAATATCCTCACCTGGGCTTCCTGGCTCCCCATCGGTCCCTCTCAGACCCTTCGGTCCCACACCTCCTACTGGCCCTGGAGCTCCATCAAACCCTGGGTTCCCGTATGGCCCCTGAGGGCCCAGAGCCCCAACGCCCGGCAGTCCAGGGTACCCGGGCTCACCCTTTAGGCCTCGGATCCCTGAAAGACCAGACACCTGTCAGCCTGAGAGCTGGTGGGATCCCTCCTAAACACTGAGTGGACTCAGGTGTGGTACCTGGGAATCCGATGACGCCCCTCACGCCTGGTTCTCCTTCAGGTCCAGGATCTCCAGGTACACAGGTTCCAATGAAACCAGCAGGACCAGTAACCCCATCCAGACCGCGATGACCTGAGAAACAAGTTAGCTCAGTTTGGTTGGCTTAAAACACAGTCTGCTTCCTGTGCTTGAACCAGAACAGCTACTGGTACTACTACTGGCTTTTTATCACGAGTTCTGGGTCTGTTGTGGAACTGTGGAAATGTCTTTAATCTCAGAGATCAGAGCAACTCTTGCTTACGTCCACTGTTACACAGGTATCGTAAAGGGAACAGTTCATGACAGGATGTAGCGATATCAATAAACTGTAGCATTATCAATCAACAATCAATACATTGCCCTTTGCTGATATTTCTGTTTCAGTCAATGGCTGCATGATTCAGATACAAAGTCTATTGAGATTTAGAGACTCTGTCCAAGCTGATCCCAGGTTGCCTTAAAAACATCAGCTCTGATCAGAGGTCATAAACTTCAATGGAAGTCTTTGTCATGGCGCCCATTGCTAGCTAAACTCCCACAATGCTCTCTGCCTGACAACATGAACTGTAGTCTGAGTGACACCTCCTCTGGTCTCTACAGTATTAAACAGCATGAGGCTCCATCTGGTGGAACAACCAGGTACTACAGCTGATCTACAATACATTTACTGGCATACATGTACCAAATACTGATTTTCCTTGTCTTTTGGAGCTTTCAAATCATTAAATGACTCAGGGACAAAAAAGAAAAAAAAATCCTGACATCACCAGTAACCAGTAATCTCTACAATGTCAGATCCTATCTGATCAAACATTCAATGAGCTACCTTTAAGTCCTGGCAGACCATCTTGTCCTGGCAGTCCTGGTACTCCGTCTATTCCTGGAGGTCCTGGGTTTCCTTGTGGTCCCACCGAGCCGTCTTCACCCTGAGGGCCAGTCTGACCCTGCTGGCCTGGGAAACCGAATCCTCTATGCCCCTGCAGCGGTAGATCACCAGTCGATAGGAGTTTTTAAAATAAGTCCTTATAGACTGGAGGTAAAAGCTAGAAACAAACCTTAATGCCTCATCAGACAAATTACTTTGAACTGCAACAAGATTCTTTCATATTCGTTATATACCAGGTTGGTGGTATTTCCTGACGCTATAGAGTGTTTATAGAGATAAATGTAGCCACTGTGACATCACCTGTAAATTTGTGGACGGTTGTTTTGAAGCCTTAAGTTTGGAATTTGGCTGTCAGAACTTTGTTTTTTTGATACCAGACACCTCAAGCAAACGGTGGATCTAACTAAGAACTCGAGGACACACCCTAAAACATTCCCTGCTTTGGTGTCTATTTTCTTCTAAGTGGGTCCATAATTTACAGAATAAACACCATGTTGTATTGATGGAAACTTGAAACTTGAGATTGAGACCATAAACCCATGACGGAAATGTTCATTGAAGTAGTAGATCAACTGAGAAGTCGTCTCATTTTCTCATAGACGTCGAGAGAATCTGACATATTTTTGCAACCACAGGAGTCGCCCCCTGCTGGCTGTTACAGAGAATGCAGGTTTCAAGCTTCACTTTCCAGTTTTTTGGGTTTAACACCCAGAGTCTATCCAAATCAGACAAGAAACTTTTAGAATCTTTCTTGTGACGTTACCTTTGGTCCAGGCATCCCTGGTGGACCTGATGGTCCTGCTCGACCCTTGATGCCAAAACTTGGTAAACCCGGAGCTCCAGGCAGACCCTTTGGTCCTGAGGTCAGATGATAAATCTTTAACTTTCTTTAAACATTTTACATTCAGTTTTCGAGACCACTACTCCTAAACTGACCTTTGACTCCCGGGAAGCCTGGAGGGCCCTGGACAGAAAACCCTTTATCTCCTTTTTCTCCCTTTGGACCAATAAATCCTGAAGGTCCTGGAGGTCCGGTCACACCTGAGAGCAGCAGGTAAAGAGTTAAGAATAAATATTTCATTTCCATACAAATTTTTAGGGAGATTCCTTTTTTTACTCCTTGTCTAATCAGTGATTTCACCTTTCTTAACCTTTCTTTTGTATTCACATAGAATTTTTTAGGAGATGTCAGTAGTAGACTTGTTTCTGTCTCACCTTCAGGTCCGGGGTTTCCAGATAAACCAGTGTCTCCTTTCTGGCCTGGATCACCTGGAGAGGTTCTGATTTCCCCTGGAGAACCTTTTTCACCTGAAACAGACGACAGATGTTGTTGACAAATGTGAAGGTTGAGACCTGACTGTATTATGAATAATATATTTAGCTGACTAATTAAAATACTGGACTCCACCACCTTCCCTCCTGGACTCACCTGGGGCTCCAGGTTCTCCTGGTTCTCCCAGGATTCCCACGTTGCCTCTAGGTCCAGGGAGTCCTGGAGCCCCGATACCAGGAGGTCCCGAGGGCCCCATCTGTCCCGTCAGTCCTCGGGGGCCAGTGTCTCCCAGTGGACCCTGGTCCCCTTTGGGCCCCAGAGGCCCCTGAAACAGCAGCAGTAGAGTCAGAAACAACAAACTAACATTGATGATGGTTTGTTACCATAGAAACACATCATGGTCCCTCCAGGAGTCATCAAAAGTAGGAAAATGAAATACTCACCGGGTCTCCTTTCGGTCCAAGAACACCCTTTGGTCCTGGTACTCCTGGACGTCCATCTAGCCCGTCCAGTCCTTGTGGTCCTGGTTCCCCCGAAGCTCCGTCCTCACCCTTCTGCCCGACCCGTTGCATTATACCAGGCTCACCAGCTGGTCCTGGGGATCCTGGGAGGCCGGGGATACCAAAGGCACCCTGAAGACACACAGTTGTTTAAATAATAAGTAGAGTTACTCAGATTTTCAGTCCTTCTGAGCAAGATTTGAGCAATTTTGGACAAATACTAAAATCGTTTTTGGCAGGATTTTGTCACTTTGGTAGCATTTTCAGTCGCTTCAGACAAATCTTGAAGTCATTGTTGCCTGGCTATTACCATTTTGGACTCATTTTTAGTCCCTTTAGACCAGTTATGATTGACTTCGGCCATCTTTTTGAGTCATTTAAACAAGGTTTTTGTCACTTTGGCTGCAATTTTAGTTGATTTGGACACATTTTTGAGTCATTTTGACCAGGTTTTTGTCACTTTGGACAATTTTTAGTCCCTTTTGACAAATGTTGAGTTTTTTGGTCAGATTTTTCTCCCTTTGGACAGATCGTCAGTCCCACTGAACAAATTCTGAGTAATTTTGGACACATATTTAGATTATTATTAGCAGGATTTTGTCACTTCGGCAGCATTTTCAGTCATTTTGGACAAAGATTTGGCTCATTTTTGCCAGATTTTTAATATCTTGGACACATTTTTAGCTCCTTTAGATAAATTCTTAGCAATGTTTTATTAATTTTGAGTCATTTCAGACAAGTTCTTGTCACTTTGGGCTCATTTTTAGTCCCTTTAGACCAATTTTGATTTATTTTAGTATGTTTTTTGTCACTATGGCTAAATTTTCAATGGCTTTGAACAAATTTTTAGTTATTTCGGACAAATCTTGACTGTAGTTGGCCAGATTTTTTCCCCGTCTGACATATCGTCAGCCCCTCTGGACAAATTTTTTGTTATTTTTGACAAAATTTTAGTCCTTTTGGCCAGATTTTTTTCACCTTGTCACAAATTTTGAGTTATTTCAGACACATTTTGTTTTCTAAAATTGTGCATTGTCTCTGAGTTGAATGCTAAATGGTTCCACTGGCTTGAAAAAGCTGAGAAAATCTTGTTACATGAGGTTAACAGAAAACCGAGGTGAACTCACCGACAGACCAGTTGGACCTCCAATACCTTTGACTCCTTTCTGGCCTTTAAATCCTGGATAACCATCTGATCCTGGAAGCAGAACAACATCACAGACAGGTGAGTTTTACCTGCTTGTCATTTTCTACATGACAGAGTTTTATTTTTGGAGGGAAAGCTGCCATTAAGCTTACCTGTCAACCCGTTTTCACCTGGTGCTCCTGGATCACCTGGAGGTCCGGGTTCTCCAGAAACCAGAGGACAGGTCAAACACACCTCCCCCTTCTCACCTGGCGAGAGTTGAGATCTGACTTAAACCAGAGCTGGACCTGAACTGGACAAGCCCTCTGAAGACCAGAGACTTGATTCAGACTTATTTGAAAACTTTACACTCAACTGAATTTGTCCTTAAAAGACTTGAGACTTGACTCAAACTTGTCCTCTTAGAACCTGAGACTTGACTTGAATTAGTCCTTCAAAGACTTATGAGCTGTTAAGACTAGAGCCTTGTCCAGTCTCTAGTGTTTAAAAACTTGAATCAAGTCTCATGTATCAAAGCTCAAGGCAAACAAACAAAATCAAATTTTTGATAATCCCGTTTGAGATGTTTATCAAATAAACTATTTAAAACTTCCTTTAGAATTCTGCTGTTTTAGGTCCCTCAGGTCAGACTAGAGAAACATGACTTCGCTGGACTCGTATATCATATATTATACATTATATTATACATTACTCCATTGATTATATTACATACTATATACACTCCCCCGACCTCCCAGTCCTCCTCACCCGTTGGTCCCTCCTCCCCTCTGGTTCCAGGAAATCCCATCAGGCCTTTCAGACCTTTAGCTCCTGTTGGACCAACTTCACCCTCCACAAAATCTGATGAAAACCAACAACACAAACATTAAATCAGACAGAACTGTTGTTGGAGGGTGAATTTTAGTTTTATTTTATTTATTTATTAAACTTCAGAGGATCCAGTTTGCTTCCCCGAGGAAACCCACTGCAGGACTCACTGGGTATTCCTGGTTCTCCTGGTTCTCCTTCAGCTCCATCAAATCCTGGGACTCCAGTCTGTCCTGGGGGGCCGACAACCAATGGCCCCGGGTCTCCTGAATCTCCTCTGGGGCCAGAAAAACCAGGAGGCCCCTGGGGGCCTGGTGGACCAGGAAGACCCACACCTCGAGACACAAAGAACAGATTTCATTATTCTATTGTGAACAAAGAGGTAAAGCACAGAATTACAGAGAACATTAACATCTGTTGAACGAAGTCCAAGTTGTGTCTCAAGTCTTGAGAAGACTATTCTGAGTCAAGTTTTAAGTTTTTAAAGGACTAATCTAAGTCTCAAGTCTTAAGAGGACAGGTCCAACTCAAGTCTCAAGTCTTCAGAAGTTTAAGATATATTTCAAGTCTTTTGGTAGAAATCTGAGTCAAGTCTCAAATCTTTTGGACGATCTCAGAGTCAAGTTTCAAGTCCTGACATGACCAGGTCCAAAATAAGTCTCAAGAGATTAAAACCAAGTTGGAATGAAGTTTCAAATCTTTAGAGGATATGTCCAAATCAAGTCTCGTGGCTTTAGAAGACAAGTCAAATTTAAGTCTTAAGTTTTTTGACACAAGTCTGAATCAAGTCTCAATTCTTTAGAGAACAAGTTGAAGTCTCAAGTCTTGAGAGGGAAAGTCCAAGTGATGTTTTAAGTCTTTAGAACTAAGTCCAAATTGAGTCTCAAGTCTTCAGAAGATTTTTCTAAGTCAAGTTTCAAGTGTTTAAAGGACAAGTCAAATCTCAAGTCTTTTAAAGTAAATTCAAGTCAAGTCTCAAGTGTTCAAAAAACTAATCTAAGTGTCAGGTCTTGAGAGGATAGGTCCAACTCAAGTCTCAAGTCTTTAGAAGGTTTAAGTCATATTTCAAGTCTTTTGGTAGAAATCCGGGCCAAGTCTCAAATGTTTTGGACCACTTCAGAGTCAAGTCTCAAGTCTTGCCAGGATCAAGTCCAAAACAAGTCTCAAGAGATTAAAACCAAGTTAGAATCAATCTTCAGATCTTTAGAGGACAAGTCAAAGTAAAGTCTCAAGTCTTGAGAGGGAAAGTCCAAGTGACGTTTTAAGTCTTTAGAACCAAGTCCAAGTTGAGTCTCAAGTCTTGAGAAGACTATTCTAAGTCAAGTCTCCGTCACAAGTGTTGACAGGACTAATCTAATTCTCAAGCCTTAAGAGGACAAGTCCTACTCAAGTCTCAAGTCTTCAGAAGTTAAGTCTAAGTCATATTCCAAGTATTTTGGTAGAAATCTGAATCAATTTTCAAGTCCAAGTCCAAAACAAGGCTCAAGAGGTTAAAATCAAGTTGGAATCAAATTTCAAATCTTTAGGGGGCATGTCCAAATCAAGTCTTACATCTTTAGAAGGCAAGTTAAATTCAAGTCTCAAGTCTTTTGGCACAAGACTGAAACAAGTCACAAGTCTTTAAAATACCATCCCAATTCATATTGGAAGCCTTTTAGACAACTTCTCAATCAAGTCTTTAGAGGACTAATTCAAGTCACCACTGACCACCGGTCAGAGTCAAGTATCAAGTCATAAGAGGACAGGTCTGAATCAAGTCAGTAAGTGCAGTAAATTAGAGACTAGGTGGAATTTACCTGGTTCGCCCTGCAGTCCAGGAAACCCGATGAGTCCTGAAACAGATCAGAGGACATTGATGGAGGTAAAGTATCTGATCCAGAACTGATCCATAAACCTGACAACACGGCAGATCTGGTGTAATCTGATTACAAACACAAGTAATGACATTTCTTTACATTTACAGAAGAATACAAGGCAGCGAAAGATTATCTGGATGAGATGAAAACAGAAATGACTTCATAAAATCTCTCTTTCAGTGCATGAATTTTCACAGTTTGAATGTGATTTTAAGTGATTCTGGACTAGAATGAACTCTACAGTAATAAATGGAATCAGAGCTCTTGATCCCGTTTTATTTTTAATACCTTGCTCTCCAGGGACTCCCGGGGGTCCTCCGGGTCCAGGAACACCAAGCTGGCCCTTCAGGAATCTGTGTTTCCAAACCATCTGGTAAATCAGGAGAACATGTAATTAATCTGAAGAGTGACGCTTTAATGTTGGCTCCGCCCTCTCGGTTACAACCACGCCCCATAGTTTAGCCCTGGCCCCTCAGTTATAATAAAACAACAAGACTCACCTCTCCTGGAAGACCTGGAGGACCTTGATCACCTTTCTCACCCTGTGAACATATAAATATGATAAACAGTAAAACCTGACACAGTACTGACTGTACTGCTGCAGTAGTACTACCAGTACCTCCAGTAATACTCACCGGGGACCCATCGATACCCGGAGGACCGAGGAACCCACGATCTCCGGGGTCTCCCTACAGACAGACAAACAATTACATGGAAAATAATTTTTTATTGCTTCTTTTTAAAATAAAAAAACCCAACATTGGTTAAAAAAATATAATGTCAGAAAATAACAATTTACAGCATTTTAATGGCAATATTTTAAGTTAGGATATTTGTGTTGTCAAGGTCTTAAGTGTGAATTTAAAAAAAAAAAATCTGACAATGCATCTGAATCTGTCTTTGTGCTAATCATCAACATATTCCAGGCTGTGAAAAATGTAAGGAAAATTAAAATTTTCTCTGATTTTAGAGAAAATGTTTCATTTCTTGTGCTTTTTAAAAAAAAACACACACACACACACACAGCAGTTTAACAAAGTAAACAAACTGGTATTTAAAGGGTTAAAATCCTTAAAATGAATAAATATTTTCTAATTATGATCAAGACTGATGCTGGTTAAAAAAATCTAATAATAATAAATAGAGGTCTAGGTGTTCATAGAGGTCTAGATGTTCATAGAGGTCTAGATGTTCATAGAGGTCTAGATGTTGGTGTTCATATTTAAAAGAATTGACTTAAAAACATAACAACGCATCAGAACCAATGCTCTTGCTAATCATGAACAAAGAAAATAAATTAATCTCTGATTATATGAAAAATAATTCATTTTTGTGGTTTTTCCATTAAAAAAAAACAGTGGACCAGAGTAAACAAACTAGTATTGAAAGGGTTAAAATCCTAAAAATAAATTGATATTTGGTAACTATGATCAAGATTGATATTTACAAAAAAAAAAACAAAAAAAACACACAGACACAAAAGCCTAACAGGATTTTAATAGCACTATTTTAATTTTTGGTAACTGTGATGAGGATTGACTTTAAAAAAAAAAATCCAACTCATGTAGAAAATAAGGAAAATAATAATATCTATTTTTTGGGGCAGTTTGTTCGATATGGACATTTTTGTCTTTAAGGTCCTGAGCGTGAAGTTTGTTTTTATAAATTTTATGCTGTACAAAAATCACTTGAAATACATGAAATATGACGTCAGATTAATGGAAACGGAGTGATTTTATCTACATGAGCTGTTTTTTTTTTTATGAGAAAAGCATTTAAAAACAGTCCATCAAATCCGTTTAATTACGGGAAAACAATATCATAATTAATATTCCATTGATTGTGCAACCCTTTTTACAACCATATCTTCCTTTCCATTGTCTAAGGTTCAATCTTCATGAGTTCAATGAGCCACAAATGACCAAAAACAGGCTTCACTGATCTGTTTTGTTTTTGTTTTAGTCCTTTAAATGCAGCAGAATGCTAAGCTAGCATTAGCGTAGCATGTCGGTTACCTGTTCTCCGAGCTCTCCAGGGAATCCCTCTTTTCCTGGTTTACCCTGAAACACAAACCTTGTTTTAACTTTAGATTCTTATCAGTAGCTGTATAGAAGTCAGGATTATTTGAACTTGATCTCACCAGTGAACCTGGATCTCCTCTGCCCCCCTTCTCCCCTTTAATCCCCGGTTTACCCGGCAAACCCTGGACCACAAAACAAACATCACTGTGATGCTCTAACAATAATAATGATATCTGCTAAAAGTTTGAGTTTAAACAGTTTGACTTACAGGAAGTCCTGGACAGCCTTTTTCTCCGGTTTCTCCCGGTTCTCCCTGAAAGATTAAAACCAAAGACGTAAGAAACCACGAAAAGAAACAGACGGACAATATAAAGACGGACCAACCTTCAGTTCTTTGGATCCCTCGGCATAAAGTTTGATTCCTTTCTGGCCGGGAATCCCAGGAGGTCCTTGAATGCCCTGCAAACCAAACACAGCTGATGGAGGTGAAGGTGACGATGGAGATGGAGACGAAGGTGTTCGACAGATTAGACAAGTATTCTAAATGAGACTCTGTTTTCTTCTCTCTGAAACCAAACACCTGCTGTTCAGTCTGAAGGTGGACTTCAGACTGAACAGCAGGTGTTGGGGTTCATTGGCATCATCATATTTCAAGTTTCCAACAGTCCTTGAACATATCATGGGTTAGGTGCAGTTCCTTTAGAAAAATGAACAAAATCTAACCTTAAAGTTGTGATATTTAAATAAAATGTAATTATTCTGCTTCCTGTTTTTAAAAATTTTCCAAAAAATAAATAATTCGCTCAAACCAGATTCTATAAAAAACTAAAAACTCTATCCATCAAAACTGTGAAGTCATCACTGACTCAGCTGTAACCAACGGTCTCATGACAAAAATTCTAAGAGTCTTTAGGTTGAACTGCAGGCAGTGTTTCCACAGAGAGACATTCAGCATGGTGAAGCATCTTTCTACAGATGATGAACAGAGACTCAAAACTAGGCCAAAACTTGCCCAAAATGACCCAAATTATCCATAATAACTAAACAATGGTCATTTTGAACAAATTTTGAGTCGTTTTGAACTAGATTAAAGTTACAAGTCATTTTACATTCTCTTAGACTCAAAATCAAACCTATTGGATCAGTAAAATAAATGCAGCTCGGCTCAGAAACAGTGAACAGAGCAGCAAGTTGTTGGAGATACATTCAGCATGGTGAAACATCTTTCTACTGATGATGAACAGAATAATGGACAGAAAAAGTCTATAGAGACTCACCTTCTGACCCCGTGGACCTGGAATCACCGGACTGGGACCTTCCTGACCCTGAATCAGGAACAGAACATCGTCAGGACTCGGGAATGAATTCACAAAACCAAACCCAACATCAGTCCTTCAAACAGCTGTGATTATTAACCTATAACAGGTGATTAAAGTCTTCACAACAAAAGAAAATATCCTCAGCTTGTGAGAACTAGATACCAACTTTTGCTATCAGACTGTTATCTTGTGTAAACAAAGTAATGAACTGTGAACAACAACTTACCTTATGCAAACAAAACTGTGCACACAAGATACAAACTTTCAAACAACACAGTGACTTGTTTGAACAAGATAAAGTTTTGTGGATACAACACTTTAATAGTGTTTGTGTTGCACTGAGAGCATCACAGTAACATTAATTGTGATTTCTTTGTGAAGTTCTAAGTTTCACAGAGAGAAAACATCACATTGTGTGTCAGTCAGCAGCTGGATGATTCAACATGTAGAGGATCATCATGGAGACCAGAGGAGGGTCTGAAGCTACCATCAGGAGGAGAAACAGCAGTTTACCAGTGGAAGAGACATGAAATGACCACAAAGAGACACAAAACTACCACAAAGAGACACAAAATGAACATAAAAAGACACAAAATTACCACAAAAAGACACAAAATGACTACAAAAACACACAAAATTACCACAAAAAGATACAAAACGACTATACAGAGACACTGAAGCTGAACAGGACAGGATCACAAAACCAACCTTCTCTCCTGGTAACCCCGGCAACCCTGGGCTTCCCTGAAAAACACACAAAATTATTTGTCAGCTGATTGAACCACTGATCACTGAACAGTTGTCAAATATAAATTCAAACCACCAGCTCTTATTGTTTCGTATCGATTCACCTGTGAGACATTTTCTAAGGAAAAAAGTCTGTTTTCTCCAATTATAGCTTGTGAAATGTGATTATTTTCTGGTTTCTTTCCTCCCCTACGACGGTAAACTGAAAACTTTCAAAATTTTCTGACATTTTATAGATTTACTGAGAAATAAAATTAAAAAATAAGTGAAACAGTCCTGCTGATCGCTGTAAATGTGTAAATAAAGTTTCAGATTTGAAGCCTACAGGAAGTCCGGCCGGTCCCGGTGATCCTTGGAGACCCGGTTCTCCTGGATCTCCATTCAGCCCCTGAAATACAAAACAACCAATCAGAGGACATGTTACATCTTTAACTGCTTTGGGTGCAGTGGCAAAATTCACAAAACCAACACAAAGAGACACAAAACAACAACAAAGAGACACAAAACAACCACAAAGAGACCCAAAACAAACACAAAGACATGCAAAATGAAAACAAAGAAAACAAAATAACTATCAATCTTTTTAAAAGACCAGAAACAACACAAAAGAACCGCAAAGACACACAAAACTTTCAAAAAGAAAGAAAATAACAAAGAAATACAAGACGACAACGAGACACAAAACAACCAAAACAAGACACAAAATGTCCATTAAGACACAAAACAACCACAAAAAGAAACAAAACCAACGCAGAGAGATGCAAAATTATCATAGATACTGATTACTTATGGAGTGTATAAGACTGCAGAAGTCTGAAACGTTCCACAGACTAATTTCTGACTCCAACTATAGAGCTGTGAATGTCTGACCTTTTCTCCGTACAGTCCCGGGGGTCCTGCTGCTCCTTTAACGTCCTGAGCGATGGGGAAACTGAACGTGTCGCCCTGAAACCAAACACAACCGATGCACATAAAGACTCACTTTTCAAAGGATTGTCTTTAATCCTTCATCCTACCTTCATCCCTCGTAGTCCTTCAGGGCCCTGAAACACACAACGCTGTTAGCTTTAGTTTCATACGGATAATTTAGCTTAGCCTGTACCCAATTTAGGAAGTGACTTACCTGCAGGCCAGGTGGTCCTGGAGGCCCGGGGTACCCTGGGAAACCAACGTCACCCTGGAAGGCACCAACCAGACCGTCGGTGAGTTAATGTGTTTGTGGTTAAACATATTTTAACGGACGCTTCTGTGAAGTTTACAGACACTAATACAGCCATGAACAAAGTTTGTGGACTGGTTTCAGACTGTATGTTGGACTGGTTCTGGACTTTCTTGGGACTGGTTTATGTTTGGTTTCAGTCTTGGTTCTCCTGGTTTGGGATGTGATTTAAAGTTGGTTTAGGATTTATTTTACTCTGGATCTGGTCCTGGATGAGGACTGGTTTCAGACGGTCTTGGGCGGGTCTTGGACATGTTTTTAGGAGTCGTTTAGGTTTGGTTTTGGTCCCGATTTTATACTGTTTTTTGACTTTTTTTTCAGGACTGGTTCCAGACTGTATTCTGACTGATTCTGAACATCTGTTGGACTGGTTTAGGTTTGATTTTGGTCCTGGTTTTAGACCTTTTTAGGACTGGTTTCAAACTGTCTTGGCCGGGTCTTTTTTTAATTCCAAGAACACCAAACCTACCATCAAGCATGGAGGTGGCAGTATCATGCTCTGTGGAACTGGAGCTTTACACAAAGTAAATGGAATAGTGAAGAAGGAGGATCACCTCCACATTCTTCAGGAAAACCTAAAACCATCAGCAAGAGGTTGATCTTGGACACAGTTGGATGTTTCAACAAGACAGTGAGTCCAAACTCACATCAGACGTGGTAAAGAAATGGTTCCATCAGGCTGGAATGAAGGTTCTAGACTGATCTCCCCAAAGTCCTGACTTCAACCCGTGGACTGACCAGAAGATTGAAACCAAAAGAATGAAATTTAGGTGGAAATGGACAAATTTAACCAAATGTTAGCATTTCTGAATGTATTTTACTTTGTATAAAGCTCCAATTCCACAGAGCATGATACTGCCACCACCATGCTTAGTGGTAGGTTTGGTGTTCTTGGGGTTAAAGGCCTCAATGTCTCTCCTCTATTGAGTCTAATGAGTGGATCTAATGGGTTCTATTTAAACTGGCTCAGAGGACTCAGCAGCTGTAGTCAATTGGAATCACTCATGAGAAGTTAAGTGGCCATGAAACTAGGAAAATTTGATTACCAAAACTTTCTACATCACCAAAAGTGATACTTCAAGTTGTCGTATGTACATTTTGATCCATCAGATTTTGTCAGATTTCCAGAAAACTGATTTAAAAAAGACAAAGATTCATGTGTTTCAAAGATTCCATTATAGAAAATTCTGATTTAGAGTGATTGGAAACTCAAGACTACCATGATATACACGGCCTTTACAAGTGGATGGAAACTTTCGTTCACAACTTTTGGCGTTAAATATCCCCAAAACTGCTGCTATGAATAAACTCAGATCATTTTCTCCTCCCTAGTGTCAGATAATCATCTCTACCTTTGTCCCGTTGCATCCTGGGACTCCCGGTCGGCCGATTGGTCCTTCATGTCCGGGAATTCCCTGAGAGGAAACACAATAAAAACAGAAAACTTTAAAAGTGCACATTAAAGAATCTCCTTCCTATCAGGTCGATTTGGTAATTTTTTGAGATAGAAAGGAAACAAATTTTGAAAATAACTACCATTTTGTCTTTTTTCTCTTTAATTTTTCAGTTTGAAATATAAAAAATAATGCAGAACTCTTTCTTTGGCTGTATTGTTACTGTTTGTGTGGTAATAAAGCAGCCTGGAAATCACTAAATCCCATGGATGTTCTCTAAATGTTATATTATAGTTCTTACCGGCAGTCCTGGAGGTCCTGGGAAACCTGGTTTTCCTGGAATACCCTGGAAATCGGAGACCCAAACAATAAATAACTTTAAAATGATGTTCCCTTTAGGAAAAAAAACGCCAAATCTGGCAACATGAATTGAGGCTGAATGAAACATTTGGTGTGTTCTGTGGCGCCCCCTGGTGTCTCAGAGAGAGATTTTACTGTGAAAGTTAAATTTACTAAACTCAGGCCAGGTTTTAAACAGTTCATCGTCGATCGTACCCGAGAACCTTTCAGTCCTGAACCTCCGGCTGCTCCCCGATCACCCTGAGAACAAGAAAAGAACTGTGTCACAATAACCAGGCACTCTGCAGAAATCCCTGAAATTTCAAATATATAGCACATAAAGCACAATTATTTTAATTAGTAACTATTCTGTTGATTGGTTTTCTGAAGATTGTGTTCAAGTTTTGACTAAAAAATCACAGAAAATAGTGAAAATGTTGGTTAGGATTTCCCACAGTTCCTATGGATGATGTCTTAAAATGTTGGGTTTACAATAACAAATACAAGACTTAAGACCATAAGGTTAAATATGAGATTAAGCACATAATCTCACATTAAAACTGTTTGTTCTGTTGTATTTCTAATATCTTTACAACTGCTCTAAAGGTTCAAATGATAAAATTAATACTGAGATTATTAACAATGAAACTAGAAGCAGGTTTATCCACATAATTATCTGGATAAACACCAGCAGGTTTTACTTATTACCTAATAAATCATTCTCCAAGAATTAGATGAAGCCTAAATAACTGACATTTGAGTCTAATTTAAGTTAGTAATGGGTATAATGAGAACTTTTCTCATCTTCTATTATATTAAAATTGTTCCGTCCGACTTAAAATCCCATTTCTTACATGGATTAGGAGGTATTTCTGGTCAGATTTATCGACTTTTTCCATTTTTAGTGATTTCTCTAATAAGTTATGTTGCATTATGTTTATTATTTATCAGAAAATGTAAAAAATACACTTTTAAAAATGGAAGAGGACCAAAGAAAGAACCCTGAGGAACTCCAAGGATACTAATAGTAGTAACAGTAATCATTTTGTAAATAATACGCACATAAAATCAAATTAAAAACAAAAACAATACTTGCTCACAGGGAACCAGGAAACCAATGCATTTGTTGGGTTTCATGAATGTAGGGTCATAATCTTGGTTAGGTTTATCTCCATAGTTAATAATGCTGCAGGGTCTTAGCTTAAATATTTAAAACTAGCTAGGTTAATTGCATAATTAATAAAACTGTGGGGGTTTTAGCTTTAAAATTTACATTATTTTGGTTAATTACATAATTAATAATATAGTAGGGTCTTAATATTTATTACAGCCAAGTGAAGTTGTATTTCTTAATCATTTTTGTAGTGGTATAATCATTAATATTGACATTACTCATGTAAATTCAAACAGTTAATAACAATATCAGGTATATTTATTTATTTATACCAAATATATACATATGTGAGCGTATACATATTTATTTAAGTATTGGGTAATTAGTAGCAACTATTTTATCTTTCTAGACAACAAGGACTTGACTTTACTACTGATAATAATGATAATACCAATAGTAATAATCGGTTGTTACCTTTTCTCCAGCTGGACCTGGATTACCCTCGTTTCCAGGGTAACCAATCACACCAGGAAGTCCCGCGTATCTGAGGTAACCAGGTTCCCCCTGTTAGATGACAAAACCACAGATGGCGTTCAGGTGCAGCTCACCTGCTGGCCACCGGGGGGCAGCAAACACAGGTGATACGTTCAGGTGCATCCTGGCTGCTGTCCAGGTGCATTCAGAGATAACGGAGGGGCTTTTCATGTTCAGCAGAAAGGAACCGGCATTCATTTCTTTGTTTCTTTCTCCTGCTGCCGAACACACCTGAGATCACAGAGTTCTCACCTGGGTGGTCCGACACCTGAATCACCCGAGACCGTCAGACTGCAGCTGACCTCAGGACTGTCAGCTCACAACACGACGGCAGAGGGAAAAGACGGAAATGAGGACAAAAAGAGACTCCGACATAAAAACCTCTTTGTTCAAACGACCCAAAATATCTTCAAAATACTTCAAAATGAATAAAAACTTGGTGACGTAAACTCTAAGAAGTAAATATAGACCCTCGTCAACCATATTAAACACCATTAAATACCACCAGACCCTCATCAAACCTCAGACAGACATTAGGTCCAGATATAACCGCACCAACGATGACTCAAATCAAACCAAAACTGTGAGCACTGATAGACATTTTATTATATGTAAATGTGTTTAATGTATGCATTCATGTAACATTGATTGTTGTATTCATTGTTGTTGTTGTATGTGTCAGGGACCTGGTCTGCGAATTAGCTGTTAGCTATTGACCTATGAACATGGCATCGGTTATTGTAACAATGCTTCTTGTTCTGTCCCTATTAAATAAATGTATAAATAAAATTATACCCACATTAAACCGCAGTAAACAAACATTAGACCCCAGTAAACCCATAGCAGACCCCAGTAAACCAACATTAGACCCCAGTAAACCCATAGCAGACCCCAGTAAACCAACATTGTAGCCCAGTAAACCAACACTATACCCCAGTAAACCCAATAAAACCTTCATTACACGCCAGTAAACAAACATTAGACACCAGAAAACCAACATTGGGCCCCAATAAACCAGCATTAGACACCAGTAAACAAACATTAGACACCAGTAAACCAACAATGGACCCCAGTAAACAAACATTAGACACCAGTCAACCCACATTAAACAACAGTAAACCAACATTAGAGCCCAGTAAACCCCAACTGGTGTCACTCTGCTGGTTTTATGGAGCTGTGCATTGGCAGCAGGTCTCCACTGGAGGGCAGCAGATGGTAAACAATGGCTCACCAGGGTCAGTGGGTTCTTAACATCCAGTAGATCCAAGTAGAATCACAGTAAACCCCAGTAAACACAAATCAAACCCTTGTAGACCCACATTAAACTCCAGTAAACCCATATTAGACCCCAGTAAACCCATACTATAGTCCAGTAAAACCATACTAGATCCCAGTAGAACCAAAATACACCCCAGTGAATTCACATTAAATCCCAGTGAACTCCAGTTCGCCCACATTAAACTCTCGTAGAACTACTTTACATCCCAGCAGATCCAAATTAGACCCAGTAGACCTAAAGTAAACCCTAATAGACCCACATTAAAGTCCAGTAGACAAACATTTGATTCCAGCAGACCCTTGTCAAACCAGAGCAGACCCACAAGAACCCCAGTAAACCCAAATTAAACCACAGTCGACTATATTAAACTGTAGTAAACCCACATTAGACCCCAGATAATCCACATTAACTTCAGCAAAACCCACTTTATATGCTAGTAGACCCACAGTAACTCCAGTAGGCCTACACTAAACCCTAGTGGACCCACATTAGAGCGAATTAGCCTTTTAAAATAGGCCTCTAAAGATGACCTGGACTTCTAAACAAGCTCTCTAGACTTGTCTTCTAAAAACTAGCTAGTTTTGTTGAACTAGCTTTCTAAAAGCTAACTGGTCCTGTAAACTAGCCTTGAAAGGAGCCTCCTAAAAGCTCATGACACTTTTAAACTGGGTTTCTAAAAGTGAACTGGACTCCTAAACTAGCCTTCTAAAAGCTAACTAGGCTTCCAAGCTAGCCTTCTAAAACCTAAATGACCTTCTACACTAGCCTTCTAAAAGCTAACTAGGCTTCCAAGCTGGCTTTCTAAAACCTAAATGACCTTTTACACTAGCCTTCTAAAAGCAAACTGATCTTCTAAACTGGCATTCTAAAGGCTAAATAGCCTTCTAAGCTAGGTTTCTAAAAGCTACTTGGTCTTCTACACTAGCCCTCTAAAGCCGCCTATAAAAAGGCCTTCTAAACGTTAGCTAGTCATCTAAACTACTATTCTAAATTAGCCCTCTAAAAGTTAAATGGTCCTGTAAACTAGCCTTCAAAGGAGCCTTCTAAAAGCTAACTAGTCTTCTAAACTAGCCCTCTAAAAGCTAACTGGTCCTGTAAATTAGCCTTCGCTTGGCTTCTAAAAGTGAACTAGACTCCTGAACTAGCCTTCTAAAAGCCAGTTTGTTGTCTACCTAGCCTTCTAAACAACCCTGCTAAAAGCAAGCTAGCCCTCTACACTAGCCTTCAAAAATAACTATGTAAGGTAAACTTTGAAAAGCTAACTAGTCATCTGAAGGAACCCTCTTAAAGCTCACTAGCTTTTGAAACTAGCCTTCTAAAAGCTCATTAGCATTGTGAACTAGCCTTCTAAATATTCTTCTACGCTGGTCTTCTGAAAGCTAACTAGCCTTCTAAATTAGCCTTTTAAGAGCTAAAAGGTCTTCTTGTCCTCTCACCTTTTGGCCTTTGATGCCGTCACAGTGGCAGAGAGACTTTCCGCTGCAGTGACAAACCTGCAGAGAGAAAACACAAGAAGACAGAAGCTTTGTATTAATTTACAGAAAATAATCAACATGACTCATCGATGACGGCGTGAACAAGATTTAACCCAAAACCTCGGCAGCTCAAATCAGGCTGGTTTGGTGAAAAGGTAACCTTTTACTGTGCTATATGAATGAAAGCTTCAGCCTCTTCAGCATCTTTTTTGTTGTTTTTTTGCTGCAATATTCAGTTCAGCGTCTGTAAGAAAACAGCACAACCATGTTTAGAAAGAAAGCTGTTTCTCCATGCTGAATGTATCTCCAACAACTTGCTCCTCTGTTCAGTGTTTCTGAGCCACGCTGCATTTATTTTAGTGATTCAGTAGGTTGGATTTTCCTCTCAGTCTTGAGTTTTTGTTATGTTTTGTTGCATTAATATTAATTTTTATAATGTTTTGGTGAATTCATTTTCAGGTTTTTGACATTTTGGTGTGTTAATATTCAAGTTTTTGATGTTTTGGTGTGTTAATATTCGGGTTTTTGATGTTTTGGTGTGTTAATATTCAGGTTTTTGATGTTTTGGTGTGTTAATATTTGGGTTTTTGATGTTTTGGTGTGTTAATATTCAAGTTTTTGATGTTTTGGTGTGTTAATATTCAGGTTTTTGATGTTTTGGTGTGTTAATATTTAGGTTTTTGACGTTTTGGTGTGTTAATATTTGGGTTTTTGATGTTTTGGTGTGTTAATATTCAGGTTTTTGATGTTTTGGTGGAAAAATATCCACGTTTTAGACATTTTGGTGTATCACAAATCAGGTTTTTGACATTCTGATGAGTCAAAATTTAGTTTTTTAATGTTTTGCTGTGACATTGTCTGAGTTATTGATGCTTTTTTGCCATCCTATGCAGTTTTTGGCATTTTAGTGCTTTAATATTCAAGTGTTCACATTTTAGTTGACCTGTTATGCACAGTTTTGGGCTGTTTATTTCTGATTAATATATAAATTATAGCATTTTTTTCAGTGATTTTCCTCTCAGTTTCTCTGTGGAAACACTGCCTGCAGTTCAACCTTCTCAAAACTCTGTGAATTTCACAGTTGAGTCATTCATAGAGAATCAGTTGCACTGAGGAGCGCAGTTTTTTTTGTTTTTAATAGAATATGGATTGAGTGAACTCTATTTTTAGCAATTTTTTAAAAGAGACGTAGAATAAACTGATTTGGTGAAATATAATTTGAAGATTTGGATTCAGTTTTCATCGACGGTTGGTTCAAAGTCTGTCAGAGAACTGTCCGAAAGAGACACAAAACAAGAAAATGAGACCAAAAAAATGACTAAAAATAAGACAAATGGCACAAAACAGGTCAAAAAAGACATAAAATTATGCAAACAGGACAGAAAACGACAAGAAATGACAAAAATGAGAAAAAAAATGACAAAAAATAACAAAAATGAGAAAAAAATGACAAAAAATGACAGAAATGAGACAAACAACATGAAACAGGGCAAAAAGAGACACACAATTAGACAATCAAAATAAAAAATAACAAAACATGAGACAAAAATGACTAAAATGAGAAACAAAATTGATAAAAACTGAGACAAATGCCTTAAATATAACAAACAAGACACAAAATGGCACAAAACAAGAAAAACAGACACAAAATAAGACAAGACACAACACGACAAAAATGAGACAAAAAATGACAAAAATGAGAAACAAAATAACAAAAAAATGACAAAAAACAACACACACAACACAAAACAAGACAAAAAAGAGACACAAAATTAGAGAAACAAGACACAAAATGAGACAAGAACGAGAAACAAAATGAAAAAATGAGGCACACAACATTAAATATAACAAAAAAATGCATAAAACAAAAAAGACAAGAAATGAGACACAAAATGCGACAAGACACACAAAACAAGTAATAACCCCCCCCCACCCCAGAAAATTAGACAAACAAGACATAAAATTACAAAATTACGAGAAACAAAATGATAAAAATTAGGAAAAAAATGGCAAAAATGAAACAACATGAAACAAGTCAAAAAGAGACGCACAATTAGACAATTAATATATAAAATGACAAAAACTAGAGAAAAATTGATAAAAATGACAATCAAAATGACAAAGAATGACAAAAAAATTACAAAAATGAGACAAAAATGGACAAAAATGACATAAAAAAGACAAAAATGAGAAAATATAGACAAACAACATGAAATATAACAAGCAAGAAAATTAGACAAACAAGACAAAATGAGACAAAAAAGGACAAAAACGAGATACAAAATGACAAAAATGAGACAGAAGTGACACAAATTATAACAAAAAAGAGACGCAATTAAACAAACAAGACACAAAACAACAAAAATGAGACAAAATGACAAAAAAAATGAGACAAGGAACACAAATGAGACAAAAACAAACTAAATGACAAAAAAGAGACACGTAGAATAACTTAATTTTGTGAAATAAAACTTTAAGATTTGATTCAGTTTTCATAGATGATTGGTTCGAAGACCGTCAAAGAATTAAAAATGTAAATATTGTTTCTGCTGTTACAGTTTCTGGCTGATAAATGGTGGTATTGTGGAGATTTTTTTTTTTAAAAAAAGATGGCGAGTTTTTCCAACCAGTTGGCAGGTTTTCGGGTTTAGAAACTTCTCATTAAAACATCTTAGTACCATGGTTAAATAGACCAACTGATGGAGGAAGTAGACTTACAAGCATGATGCACTGAATTTATTCGTCTAAATTTGACATATTGTGGTTCCATCCATCCAACCATCCATCCAGCAGGTGGGACAGCGGTGACAGTTAGCCCTGCCTGAACCTAAACTCGGGTTTAAACCCCTCTCCTGCCGCCGAGCGTGTTTCTTCACGACGTCTTTATCTCCCAGACATACTTGTAAGGGTCTAAACCCAAACACCTGGATGTATCCTGCAGGTGTAACTGTGCCCTTCCTGAGAACCGGCAGACAGCAGGCCGACACTCTGATGAAGGCCTGATGTCGCCTTATCTTCATTCCTGTCTCTTAGTCCCGCAGGACGCCTCCACTTCAGGAGATGCCTCAGCTTGTCCTGCAGTGGGGCATCGTGGGTAACGTCCTACATTCACCGGCTGTCTGAAAACACATCAGATTGCTTTCATGAGTTTCTGTGCATCAGTTTGACCCTCATGACCCGATGTACAGACCTGACCGTGGAACAAAAACATCTGTAGTGCCTGTAAATAGAAATGTTCACCTGCCTGGAAGTTTATGGAAAACAGCTGATTCAGCTTCTCAGTCAAAACTTTATGGAGAAAAAGAAAAAGACTCTGTTGGAAAAAGCTCCAATTAAATCTGGACTAGAGTTCACCGGAAGACATGGAGACTCTGAAGACACCTGGAAGAAGGTTCTTTGGTCTGAGGAGACCAGGATGGAGGTTTATGTCCATCAGACTAGATGATATGTTTGATGGACACCAAACACTGAACATCATCACAAACACACCATCCCCACTGTGAAGCATGGTGGTGGCAGCATCATGATGTGAAGCATGGTGGTGGCAGCATCATGATGTGAAGCACGGTGGTGGCAGCATCATGATGTGAAGCACGGTGGTGGCAGCATCATGATGTGAAGCATGGTGGTGGCAGCATCATGATGTGAAGCATGGTGGTGGCAGCATCATGATGTGAAGCATGGTGGTGGCAGCATCATGATGTGAAGCATGGTGGAGGCAGCATCATGATGTGAAGCATGGTGGTGGCAGCATCATGATGTGAAGCATGGTGGTGGCAGCATCATGAGTTCCATCCATCCAACCATCCATCCAGCAGGTGGGACAGCGGTGACAGTTAGCCCTGCCTGAACCTAAACTCGGGTTTAAACCCCTCTCCTGCCGCCGAGCGTGTTTCTTCACGACGTCTTTATCTCCCAGACATACTTGTAAGGGTCTAAACCCAAACACCTGGATGTATCCTGCAGGTGTAACTGTGCCCTTCCTGAGAACCGGCAGACAGCAGGCCGACACTCTGATGAAGGCCTGATGTCGCCTTATCTTCATTCCTGTCTCTTAGTCCCGCAGGACGCCTCCACTTCAGGAGATGCCTCAGCTTGTCCTGCAGTGGGGCATCGTGGGTAACGTCCTACATTCACCGGCTGTCTGAAAACACATCAGATTGCTTTCATGAGTTTCTGTGCATCAGTTTGACCCTCATGACCCGATGTACAGACCTGACCGTGGAACAAAAACATCTGTAGTGCCTGTAAATAGAAATGTTCACCTGCCTGGAAGTTTATGGAAAACAGCTGATTCAGCTTCTCAGTCAAAACTTTATGGAGAAAAAGAAAAAGACTCTGTTGGAAAAAGCTCCAATTAAATCTGGACTAGAGTTCACCGGAAGACATGGAGACTCTGAAGACACCTGGAAGAAGGTTCTTTGGTCTGAGGAGACCAGGATGGAGGTTTATGTCCATCAGACTAGATGATATGTTTGATGGACACCAAACACTGAACATCATCACAAACACACCATCCCCACTGTGAAGCATGGTGGTGGCAGCATCATGATGTGAAGCATGGTGGTGGCAGCATCATGACGTGAAGCATGGTGGTGGCAGCATCATGATGTGAAGCATGGTGGTGGCAGCATCATGATGTGAAGCACGGTGGTGGCAGCATCATGATGTGAAGCACGGTGGTGGCAGCATCATGATGTGAAGCACGGTGGTGGCAGCATCATGATGTGAAGCATGGTGGTGGCAGCATCATGATGTGAAGCACGGTGGTGGCAGCATCATGATGTGAAGCATGGTGGAGGCAGCATCATGATGTGAAGCATGGTGGTGGCAGCATCATGATGTGAAGCATGGTGGTGGCAGCATCATGCCTCATATAGGAGGTTTCATATTTTTAAATAAATGATATTAATTGTAGAAAGCTGCTGTCATTATTTCTATTATTTTGGTAAATTCTCGTCTAAAAAGGTAAAATAAACAGACCAGTCATAATTTTTAGAGTGTTCAGGCGTCTTTTTTTGCTCTTTGGGATGTTTTCAGTCGTCCTCGTGAGTCATTTCTGGGGTTGCGGTCGGTTTTAGTCGGTCCCAACGAGGAGAGCTCAGCGTCAGTAATAACAGCAGATCAGGACAAAAGGCCGAAGCAGAAAACAGACGAGCTAAAACAACACCGGCCTGTCTGTCTGTCTGACTGTCTGACTGCACACAGACAGACAGGCAGCTTTTATTTCCTGCCTCGCATTCTTTATACATTCTTTTATTTCCGCAGAAAAAATAAATAAATAAAAAGTTTGTCCAGATCAAACAAAAACAGTGCAGCGTCGCTTTTCTCGCCTTCAGAGAGCTAAAATCCTCCACTAAAGTCCTGCAGTTATGGTTTAATTAAGCAGAAATACACAGAAAAAATACCAATAAACTACAGTTATTGTGTTAAATCAGTAAATTATCTTGATTATATGTGCATTAAAGTGCATATTGATGGCTGAGATGCACAGTTGTTGTAACAAGTCATCAAAAACCGAATATTTTAAGGGTTTTAGACAAAATTATGCTCTGAAAAATTAATAGTAGTGAATGTTCTAGCAGCTAATTATTCAAATTTTGTCCTGTTATTTTAAAAAATGGAATTTTCTGGTCTTAAAAACTGTAAATGTGTCATAGTAGCAGAAAATGTGCCGCCAGCTTATTACCAGCACTTTTTCCTACAACTAAATTTAAAATTTCTGGTTATTTATGCTTCAACTGCTGTGAATATTGACAAAATCAACCCTAAATATAACAAAGAAAGACACAAAATGACAATACATGACAAAAAACGACACAAACGACATGAAACAAGAGGAAACGACAAAAATCAGAAACAAAATTAACAAAAAATGACACAAATGACACTAAATATAGCAAAGAAGACACAAAATGACAAAAATGAGACAAACGACACAAAACAAAACGAGACACAGAATTAGACAAAAAAGACACAAAACAACAAAAATTAGACAAAAATTACAAAAACAAGACACAAAATGACAAAAAATTACACAAATGACACAAAAAACATAAAAAGACCCCAAATTAGACCGAGAAGACACAACATGACAAAAATGACATGAACATGAGACAAAAATTACAAAAATTAGACAAATGACATGAAAGAAGACAAAGAAGAGACACAAAACTAGACAAACAAGACACAAAACGATAAAAATTAGACAAAAAATTACAAAAACGGGAAACAAAATTGACAACAAAACAGCTCAACGACACTAAATATAAGAAATAAGACATAAAATGACAAACATGAGACACAAAAACGACAAAAACGAAACAAAAAATGACAAAAAACAAGACAAACAACAGGAAATATAACAAAAAGAGACACAAAAGAACAAAATCTAATTCCCTGGATGTGTTTCTGTTTTCTGATAGTTCACCAGAGAAAACTTTAAAAAGTGACTTCTGGGTAAATTCCAGATATCAGGATGTTGATAAGAACAAAAAACAATAATATTGTATGAGAGTATTAGTATTACACTGTACTTTTACTGCATTAAAGTACATTTAATTCTACCTGTGTAGTGATGTTTTCATGGACAATAACACAGTTTATATGTAAATATATATATATATATATATATATATATATATATATATATATATATATATATATATATATATATATATACTGTATTATTACTACTAGTAGTACTACTACGAGCAGCAGTACTACTAGTAATAATACTACTAATAATACCTCAGGCCGCTTCGTCCATGTCAGCTATTTTACAGTTTTTCTTACTTCACTGTTAAAAACACACGACTATAAACACGGACTTCACACACATCTGTCTGTCTGTTGCCATGGCAACCGTGCACACACACACACACACACACACACACACACACACACACACACACAATCAGTCACATGCTTCATTTCAGATTGAATTCTGATTGATAACCAATAATCAGTGACAACAAACAGGAGCTGATCATCGTCAATTAATTAAAAATCAATAATGAATCAATATTTGTGTCAAATTTCTGATCAACACTGAAAAATAAAAGTAATAAAAATGCTGCAGATTAACTGTCAATCAATCAATCAATCAATCAATCAATCAATCAATCAATCAATCAATAGTCCCCCTCTGACCCCCTGCTGGACTCACTCACCCTTTCGGCGTGTCCCGGAGCTGTGGAGCCCCACAGCAGGAGAACCAGCAGCGGTAGCGGCACAAAGCTGCTCCTGCAGCCGCCCGGAGGCTCCATCAGACGGACACTCTGCTGCCGAGCCCCCGCTGAGCGAGCTGACTCCCGGGTCAGGACTCCCTGAAGGGCTCGGTCTGACTCGGGCGGACTCGGGTCACTCGGCTCGGCTCGGCTCTTGATGCGCTCCTCTCCGGGTTTCGGCTCAGTTCGGCTCGGTTCGGCTCGGTCCAGAGGAGGGGGACCTCGCTGCTGATTCTGCCCGAAGAGAGCGACCTGCTGCGCAATGGAGAGACAGAGTCAGACCGGTAATCGGAGGTGGAGGCTCGGTGTGTGTGTTACCACGGCAACAGCAAGCTAAGTGCTTCCGATTCGACTCTGCTCTTCAAAATAAAAACCCCTGCAGGTCATGAAAGTCGAAGTCTGTTTTTTTTCTTCCAAAATGAGACAAAACAACACAAAGGAGACAAACAATAGAGAGTAGAAAAAATGTCCGAAAGAGACACGAAACAAGACAAAAAATTGACACGCATGACACAAAACAAGACAAAATGAGACACAAAATTAGACAAACAAGACAAAATGAGACACAAAATTAGACAAACAAGACATAAAACAACAAAAACATGACACAAAGTGACAAAAATGAGAAAAAAAACTGACAAAATGAGAATTAAAATTGACAAAAATGAGTCAAACAACACTAAATATAACAAAAAGCATGCAAAAGGCAGAAATGAGAAAGAAAATGACAAAAATGATACAAAAATTAAGCAAAAAAGAGAAACAAAATGACAAAAATGAGACACAAACATGACAGAAATTAGACAAAAATAACAAAAATGAGAGAAAAATGAGACAAAAAATGAAAAAAGACAAAAATGACAAAAACAAGACAAAAAATGAAAAAACCGAGACAAAAAATGACAAAAAAAGATAAAAAATGACCAAAATGAGAAACAAAATGACATAAAGGAGACAAAAATGTCAAAAATGGGACAAAATATGACAAAATGAGACAAAAAGTGAGAAAAGAATGACAAAAATTTGACAAAAAATCACTAAAATGAGAAACAAAATGACAAACGAGACAGAAAATGACATAAAAATGAGGCAAAAAATGACAAAAATGAGACACAGTATGACAAAAACAAGACAGAATGACAAGAAATGAGACAAACGACAATGAAATAGAGCAAAAACCCCACAAAATTAGAGAAACAAGACCCAAAATGACAAAAACGAGACTAAAATGAGAAACGTGATGACAAAAAAATGACACAAAGAACACAAGTGAGACAAAAACAAAGACTAAATGACAAGAATGAGACAAAAATGAGACACAAAACAATAAAAACTCAAATAATGGGATGTATCATAGATAGATCCTTCGTGGTCCTGTTGGCTCTTCCTAGTGTGGATCTCCTGGAGGGTGGGGAGTGTTGGAACCATGGTAGATCTCAGTACCTTCTGAGGGCTCAGTGCTGCTCCCGTATCACTGGGAGATGTTTCCACTCCAGAGTAAAAAGTCCTCATGATGTTCAGAGAGACCCTGAACTTCCTCAGCTGTCAGAGTTGATAGAGGCGCTGTGGTGTCCATGATTGATCCTCAGAAATGTTCACTCCCAGGTACTTCAAACTGCACACCTTCTCAACAAGGAAAGAAGTGCTTGCTTCCCCAAGTGAAGGAGTTCAAATATCTCAGGATCTTGTTCACGAGTGATGGAAAATGGAGCGTGAGATGTACAGGTGGATTGGTGCGGCGTCAGCATTAATGTGGGCATTGTATCGAACCGTCGTGGTGAAGAGGGAACTGAGCCAGAAGATGAAGCTCTCAATTTACCATCCATCTACGTTTCAACCCTCACCTATGGTCATGAGCTCTGGGTAGTGACCCAAAGAACAAGATCACGGATACAAGCAGCTGAAATGAGCTTCCTCTGCAGGGTGGAGTAGAACCGCTGCTCCTTCGCTTCTAAACAAGCCAGTTGAGGAGGTTTGGACATCTGATTCAGATGCCCCAGGGGAGACTTCTTCCTTTCCTGGGAGGAATCCCCGGGGTAGACCCAGGACTCAGTGGAGGGATTATGTATCTCATCTGGCCTGGGAAAACCTCGGGATCCCCCAGGAACTGCTGGAAAGCGTTGCAGAGGGGAGGGACATCTGGAACGACCTGCTTCATCTGCTGCCTCAGCGACCCGACCCCAGATAAGAGGAAAAAAATGGATGGATGGACCTTCTCAACAAATGTCCCATTGATCCTCTGTGGGGTGTGGTTTCTCTGCTGTCTCCTCCCAAAGTCCACAATCAGCTCCTTGGTTTTGCTGATGTTCAGGAGCAGGTTGTTGTGCTGTCCTCAACCACCACCGTGTCATCTGTAGATTTCAGGATGGTGTTGGAGCTGCTTGTGGACAGACAGTCATGGGAGTACAGTGTGAAAACCAGGGGACTGGAGGTGTGTCCGCCCACATGGACCACCTGAGTACTGTCCGACAGAGAGTCCAAGATCCAGGCCCACAGAGAGGTGTTGAGGCCCAGGATGGTCATCTTGGTGCTGGAGTTTGTTGGGGCTATGGTGTTGAAGACTGAACTAAAATCAATGAACAGCAGTCTCACATAGTCCCCGTCCTGCTGGTCCAGGTGGGTGAGGGTCGTGTGCAGAACCTGGGAGATGGTTTGTGGATCGGTTTGGCTGGTAACTGAAGCAGGTACAGAGATTCAAGCAGCAATGAGCAGATGTGAGTCCACATGAGTCTTTCGAAGCGCTTCAATGCTTCTGAAGTTTGGGCTACTGGGTGATAGTTGTTAAGGCCGACTGGACACATATTCTTTGGTACAGGGATGATGGTGGCTTTCTAGAGGGACCATAGACCGGCTCAGCGAGAGGTTGAAAATGGATGTAGGCACTGGGCGAGCTGGTAAGCACTGGACCTTAGCAGTCTTCCAGAGATGCCGTCTGGTCCTTCTGCCTTCCTGGTCTTCACCGTCCTCAATGTCTTCCTCAGATCGAATCATACCTAAAAGACGTTCAGGTCATCAGCCAGACTCCCACTCACCGGGACGGATCTTCCCCTTAAGTCGTTGATGGTCTGCAGTCCTTGAAACAAGCTCCTGGGATCATGCTGTTGGAACTCTGATTCCACCTTGTCCCTGTACCTCCACTTGATGTCCTTCAAGCCCATCTCAGATTGAATGATGCCGCTTTGCCCATTAGAAGCGCTGAGGTGTAGGCAAGCAGTGCGACGAGTCTTATCCACCCGCATGGTCACCATGGGAACATCATCATCTACCAGCGTTGCTATGAAGTCCATCACCACCTCCGTAAACTCGTTTACGTCCCTCAAGCACAGTTTGAACGATTTGTCTTTGACACAGAGAAACCCTAAACTTTACGGTCTGCTAATCAAGGCTTTTATTTTGCTAATATTTCTTTACATATTCTGCTTTATCATCTCAGATTAAATGCTTTGTTTGAGTTTTTTGTGAAATAAAATCCAATAATCTGATCTTGAACCCTAATGTTGTCCTGTGGGTCAAACTGATCCGTTTTAAAGGTTGAAAATGTGGAAGAAAAATATTTTTACAGTGAAACTTCTGGTGTCCACATTTTCAACATTGTTGGGAAATTTTTCGGTGTAAAAACAGAAATGTTCAAAAAAAGCTAATAAAGAACATTCACAAAAAAGCAACCAAAATCCAGCAAAATTTGCTGGATTTTGGTTGATTTTTATGTGAATGTTGTTAAAGAGGGCTGCACAGTGGCGTAGTGGTTAGCACTTTCACCTTGCAGCTAGAAGGTCCCTGGTTCACGTCCCGGCTTTCCCGGGATCTTTCTGCATGGAGTTTGCATGTTCTCCCTGTGCATGCGTGGGTTCTCTCCGGGTACTCCGGCTTCCTCCCACAGTCCAAAAATATGCTGAGGTTAATTGATTATTCTAAATTGCCCGTAGGTGTGAATGTGAGAGTGATTGTTTGTCTATATATGTAGCCCTGTGACAGACTGGTGACCTGTCTAGGGTGTCCCCTGCCTTCACCTGAGTCAGCTGGGATAGACTCCAGCACCCCCATGACCCTAGTGAGGATTAAGTGGTGTATAGATAATGGATGGATGGATGTTGTTAAAGAAAATATTAGAAGTTTTACTGATGTATATGTAATTATTTTAGATATTTTGGGGAAATTTTTTCTGAAGATATTTACTCATTTTTTGAAAATATTTACAAGAAATTTCTTGCCAAACTGGGGGGAATTTTTTAAATAAACTTTTAAGGGAAATTTTTAAGGAATTCTTGGAATTTTCTTCCTGAAGGTTTTGCAAATTTTCAGAAATTTGAGGATTTTTTTTGTTGAATTTTTGGATTTTTTTTTCTAACAAGGAAAATGTATTTTTTTGGTGCCCGTAAATGAAGACAACAGGAGGGTTAATGTCAAACTGATCAGATAAATTCATCTATATCTCTAATATTTACTCTCTGCTAATTAAGGCTTTTATTTTGCTAACATTTCTTTACATATTCTGCTTTATCGTCTCAGATTACATACTTAGTTTGAGTTTCTTGTTAAATAATATCCAGTAATCTGATCTTTTAAGTCAAACCTGATCAGATAAACACGCTTCTCTCCGTGCTTTTATTTTGGCGGGCCCTCCGGATGTGCTCTGGTCTGCGCCCCGGCAGCTTTACGGCAGCTCCGGTGTTCGCAGAAGCAGCAGCGGCTCCCGGTCGCCGGTAAAAGTCGAACTTTTTCCCGTCTGCGCGAGCGCCTCTCTGACATGAGAACCGCGTGAAGCTTCGGACCGAGCGCGAGACCTTCAGGTAGGAACAACAACAACAACAACAACAACACCTGGTTGTTTGTTTGTTTGTGCAGCTGCTGATCGGTCACGTGTTTAATTAAGGCTCTAATTATCCGCTGACGTCAGTTAGTCAGTCAGTTAATCAGCAATGAGCTGGTGCAGCGCGGAGAGGAGGAGTACTTTTACTCTACTGCAGTATTTATTAAAGGAGACTAAAACTGGAGCTGAACTGAGAGAAACGTTCAGATCAGCTTCATGTTGGAGTCAAAAAGTGTAAAAAAACAACAACAAAAGAACAAGAAAAAGTTTCAATTTTTTGTTTATTGTGACGTTTTTAGTTTCAAACTGCAGCTGAGAGAAGAAAAAGTTCAGCTGCAGAATCTGATCAATAATCTGAGATTAATCTGAGATCATTGATCAGATTTAGACTTTAAAATAATTAAAATGTTAATCAACCCTCAGAAGTTCAGTTTGGGTCTTTTATTGGACATTTAGTGTTTTTTTCTGGTGATTTTGTGTCTTTTTCTAGTTGTTTTGTGTCTTTGTGGTTGTTTTGTGTCTTTGTGGTCGTTTTGTGTCTTTGTGGTTGTTTTGTGTGTCTTTGTAGATGTTTTGTGTGTTTTGTGGTTGTTTTGTGCCTTTTTGTGGTCGTTTTGTGTCTCTTTTAGTCATTTTGTGTCTAAATCGTCATTTTGTGTCTCTTTGTGATCGTTTGAATCACTTCAATATTCCATCAGTGCAGCAGAACATTGTGTGTTTTAGTTCCTATAGTTTCCATCAAGTGATTCTGGATTTTAAATCTGCTGTTTCGAGCAGAGTTTCTCAATTTAAATCGTTAAAACGTTTGTTTAATCAAACTGCTCTGGTTGTTTCTGGGCGTCTTTTTAAATAAATGATCAGAGAACTTCCTGTTGTTCCATTATGGATGAAGAACTGAGATGCTGCACGTTTTCCAACAGTCCTTAAATGCATCATGAGTGCTGTTCTACAAGGAAAATTAACCAAATCTGAGCTTAAAATGATGCTTTTTTCAGTTCCAATATCGATTATTAACCGGGGAAGGCCGATAACTGACATCTGGAACTGGTATACATTAAATATTATGTATTAACAGCAGGAGGTAGCAGGAAACCAATCCTTTTTTATTACTGTTACCGATTATGTACAATAGAAATAGAAGTGATGACGTTAGCATACCACATGACGCTACAATGCTTCCTGTTTACTGATCAATCAATTGATTAAGATCAATAACAGTTATGACACCACATCTTCTATGGTTTTGTTAATATTTCGCTGTTCTGTCTGTTTTATTTCCCACTAAGGTCCAGATTTTAAAGCTTTATTCTTTTCCAGACACAGTTTCAGGTAGCTTTAGCTGCTAGCCGGTAGCATAGCATTAGCTGCTGTCAGAGAAGCTAATTTCCTGGTTTGTGTTTCTTGTTCAGTTTTTGCAGGTTCTGTCTCCGTTAGAGAGTTGAGTCCATCAGATAGAACAGATTGATGAATAAAGAATAAATCCAACTTTAGAACGATGTTATAATGCTAGCTAGCTAGATAGCATTAGCTTCGTGCTAAGAGATGCAGCAAATCTGTTAATGATTCACACTTGAACTTGTTTTTAGACTCTGATCCAGGTTGTTTTCTCCCGACTACATCCTGGCTGGTGTTGTATCTACTCTCAGATGTAGTGTTGCATCATTTTGTGGTTGTTTTGTGTCTCTGTGGTTGTTTTGCGTGTCTTTGTGGTTGTTTTGTGTCTCTCTGCGGTTGTTTTGTGTCTCTTTGTGGTTCTTTTATGTCTCTTTGTGGTAGCTTTGTCTTTTTGTGGTTGTTTTGTGTCTCTTTGTGGTTCTTTTGTGTTTTTTTTTGTTGTTTTGTGTCTCTTTGTGGTTCTTTTGTGTTCGTGTTGTTGTTTTGTGTCTCTTTGTGGTTCTTTTGTGTCTCTTTGTTGTTGTTTTGTGTCTCTTTGTGGTTCTTTTGTGTTCTTGTTGTTTTGTGTCTCTTTGTGGTTCTTTTGTGTCTCTTTGTTGTTGTTTTGTGTCTCTTTTTGGACACTTCCACTGTTACATTGCTGTTTGGTCTTCTGATGGTAGCTGCAGATCCACCTCATTTGCCATTTTGTGTTTCTCTATGATTGTTTTGTGTCATTGAAGTTGTTTTATGTGTCTTTGCAGTTGATTTGTGTCTCTCTGTAGTTGTTTAGTGTCTGTCTCTGTTCATATTGCATCTTTTGTGATCATGTTGTGTATCTTTGAAGTTGTTTTACGTCCCCTTGTGGTCACTTTGTGCATCGCGGAACACATTTAGCATCTATTTCGTTCAGTTTTCTGTCTCTGTGGTCAGTTTGTGTGTCAGTGAATTTGTTTTGTGTCACATTTGCGTCTGTTTCTGTTTTGTTGCGACTATTTTTGATTATTTTGTTTGTTTCTGGTCATTTAGTTGTCCTTTGTGATTATTTAACAGACTTTCTAACAAAAACATTATCATTAAAAACTTTGTGCCTGCAGGACCACCGCCAGCCTCGGAGCATCCTCATTGGCTGAGCAGCGGCTGGAGGCGTGGTCAGAGCAACAGTGGGTGGGACTCCAAGATGCTGCGGCCTGTCGGCTCCGCCCCCTTCAGCTTCATCTGGCACTGGTAACTAAAACACACACCAGAACAGTGCTTCTGCTGCGTTTGAGTCGGATCGTACATTTCAACATCGAGAAGAAGAACAAACGTAAACAACCAACATGGCCGATTGAGAAACTGGTCTAATGGCAGCACATGACTTTGTAGTTGTTTTGTGTCTCTTTGTAGTTGTTTTGTGTCTCTTTGTAGTTGTTTTGTGTCTCTTTGTAGTTGTTTTGTATCTCTTTGTGGTTGTTTTGTGTCTCTTTGTAGTCATTTTGTGTCATTTTGTGTCTCTTTGTGGTTGTTTTGTGTCTCTTTGAAGTCATTTTGTGTCTCTTTGTGGTTGTTTTGTGTCTCTTTGTGGTCGTTTTGTGTCTCCTTGTGGTTGTTTTGTGTCCCTTTGTGTTGGTTTTGTCTCTATGGTCAGTAATTGAGCAGAGCTGTAGGTGAGCTGGTGTGATGAGCTGCAGGCTAAAGTGTAGAGTTACTTCAACAACATCTTCAGACATGAGGAACATATTTTCATGGCAAAAACCTTCTCAGTATGCAACTCTGACAATGAGAAAGATGAGTTTTTAGGGGTTAAATGAATGACCAGAGCTTGTTTGAGTGATTCTGATAAAAACTCGTCTCACCTGTGTATCTCGTCCTCCAGGTGTCTCCTGTGGATTCTCACGATTCCTCCAGCAGTTCTCGGGGTGAGTCCATCTGTGGTTCCTGTCTGATGTCACAGCTGGTTGTAGAATCAGGAAGCCTTTCATGACATGTGCGATGTCATCAGGGAGGAGGGGTCAGGACCCGACTTCCTGAAAAAGAAAACATCAACACACAATGATGCTATGTGATACTGTCTGTAAAAAATAACAGTCAGAAACAGCAACTGTGGGGTGAACCAAAAACAAACTTGTTGCCTTGGTTTCACATCATGATGCTGCTTCACATCATGATGCTGCTTCACGTTATGATGCTGCCACCACCGTGCTTCACATCATGATGCTGCTTCACATCATGATGCTGCTTCACATCATGATGCTGCCACCACCGTGCTTCACATCATGATGCTGCTTCACATCATGATGCTGCTTCACATCATGATGCTGCTTCACATCATGATGCTGCTTCACATCATGATGCTGCTTCACATCATGATGCTGCCACCACCGTGCTTCACATCATGATGCTTACTGATAATAATATTTACTGTTTTTACTTGTTTACTTGCTTACTTATAATGGCAGTAATATCTAGCTGCTTGTTTGCTGATTTAAATGCAGTAATTTAATGGTCAAACATTCTAAAACCAAAAATCAAAAATACAGATTTTTCATTATCTGTTTTTTAAAGGTTAACATCTAAATATATATGGTTTTGTTCTATGATTTTACTAACTACTTTCTGTAATTTAAAAGAATAGAAAATTAGTTTTACGAAAAGGTAAATTTTATTTAATTTTTTAAAAATTTACAGTTTAAAGCTTCACTTTTTGACACCTAAAATTCCCCAGGAAAACCCCTGATCAGTTGAAGTGAAGGGGAATCCCATGCATAAGTCAGAAATGATCAGAGCAGCGTAACTGGAGAAGCTGACGGTTTGTTTCAGGTGAACTCAGGTGGTTTCTACCTGGACTTTGGTCTGATGACCATAAACTCCAGATAATCCCCTCGGTTCTTGGTGCCCAGAGACCCGCTGGGTTCTGCCAGCTTACCAGCAGATGATCTCTGCAGCCCAAACCACAGCGAGCTCCACCTGGCATCAGATTTGTGCCATCTGCTTTGATTAGCAAAGACTTCGGACTTTGTGTTGTTGTTTCACTCGGAGCTCTGGACATTGTGAGCGTGAGGCTCCCCACATGGAGGCCGAGCAGCCGGCTGACACCGAACGGCAGCTTCTCCTCCACAGCTGCAGAATATGATCCAATATTAGCATCATTTCTAAACACTATGTACCTCTGTGCAGCCCAGGGCTGATTGGAGATTTCAATTTGGCTTCTAATTCTTTTATTTTTGAATTTTTTCAGAGCAAAGTTCCAAGGCTGATGCAGTAAATAGGTATTTAACTTACATTGTCTGCAGTTCAACCTAAAAACTTTCTGAATATTTGTCCCGTGACTGTCAGTTACACCTGAGTCAGTCAAAGCTTTATTGTTTCACCAAAGAATGCAGAATTTTCTGTTATTATACAATCTTTTTAGAGCAAGTGGTTAATTTTTTGTAGAATTTCTAAATTAGACATGTAGAAAAAAGTGACTTTGGTAAAATATCGCAATAATAAGCTTCGATTTGGACATTTTTTCCAAATGAAAGACACAGATGAAGTTGAAAATATACAGCAGAGACTTGAAATGTATTTAAAATTATAGACTCCAAACACACAAATTTGCACAAATGCATTCATTCACAATAGATGTAATAAATAATATGTATTGTTTATTGTTTATTTACTTAGATCCCCATTAGCTACCATACAGACAGAAGCTATTCTTCCTGCGTTCTAAACTTCTCCACACAAACCTGTGTTTGCGCCATGACAGGCAGACAAAAACAGGATGCACATACAACCAGACATTACATACTTTGACAAAGACAACAACAAAACAATAACAAAACAACAATCAAGCAAAAATTAAATAATTCACACATTAAAATGACAAAACAAAGAAATCTCAGGTAGCTCTACTTAACACCTAAAAATTCAGGTCTTATAGACATGCTTATTCAAACAATAACAAGCAAAAATAGCTAATTTAGCATTTAATTACATAATCTGAATACCCATTTTCTGGTTATTCTTGAGTCAGTAGAAATAATCTCAACCTTTTGCAAAAGGTGGTCACGTACAACTGTAAGTTCCACCAGAACTGTGGTAGTGAGTCCCATGCCACCATTGCCCTGTAGCGCACCGTCCTCTGTGACTGATTGGTTCTACAGGCAGGTAGCAAAAAACGCCCCTCATCTATTCAATATATTTGTGCAAATTTTCCACTTCGACAATGTACAGCAGTCAGCAAGGAGACATCTATATATTTGGTTTTATATCTAGAAAACAATCATAAACAGTACATTTTTTAAAAAGTGCACATTCAAGAAATTTTCCTAAATGTTTCAACCTGACTTCTCTCACTTATTTTATAGTTTCTGATGGAAATATGTACTAAATTTAGCCAATAAGCAGCTGGTAAGTCAGGAGTTAAGCTGTCTTTCCAACACAATAACACACATTTTTATGCAAACTAAAAAATGCAAACCAGCTGCAAGTAATAACTATTTTCATTATTAATTTATCTGCTGAATATTTTCCCAATCAGTTCATCAGACAAACGATAACTAACATTAAAAACGTTGCAATATTAAATCTAGAGTCAAACAAAGCAGCAGATGAAGAGTCTGGAAGCAGCAAATGTTTGGAATGTTTTTCTCTAAAGTATGATTAATTTACCGTTGGTAAACTAATCAGGAAGTCAGTGTTTGCGTCTGCTAAAGGTTCTGTCTGTCCTGGAAGCTCTGCAGAGTCTGAAGGTCTTTGGCTCGCTGAGTTCAGGAGACTGAAAAGTTCAGGTCATGAAGGATTAGTGGAGGTCAGGAGGCTCCTGAAACAGAGACGCTGGATGGAGACGGTGGTCGTGTTTCAGAGGAGGAAAGTTCAGTAAAAGGATTCAAAACGACCACAAAGAGATGCGAAATCATTACAGTTAGATGTAAAACCATCATAAAGAGACATAAAAGTACAACAAAGAGAGACAAAAACCATACAAAAAGACACAAAACCACTACAGAAATGTAAAAGCAGAGCAAAGAGATGCAAAATGACCACAAACAAGTACAAAAACACAACAAACAAAACAACCACAGAAAGATGCAAAAATCACCAAAATGAGATACGAAAATCACTGTAAAGAGACACAAAGCCACCTCAAAGATACCAAATCACTCTGAAGAGCCACAAACATTTCACAGAGAGACCCAAAACAACCGAAAAATGACCCAAAACAGCCACAGAAAGACACAAAACTGTCTACAAGAGAGTCAAAAACTTCAGACACATAAAACAACCACAGAAATGTAAAAGCAGTGCAAAGAGATGCAAAACGTCCAAACTGACACACAAAACACCAGAAATAGATAGAAAAGCACAACAAACAGTCACGAAACAACCAACTAGAGGTACAAAAGCAACACAAAGAGACACAAAACTACCACAGAAAACACCTTAATGTTGCAGGCCGTAGGCTGAGACTCACATGCAAGGCAGTGATATACAGCAGGCAGATGTTAACAATAACAAATTTAGAATTTTAGAAAAAAAAGGATGGATTACAACGGGAAATACCGTGCTACTCACTGAACTGCAGAACTCAGGCTTCAGGATGGGCAGAGCTCCGAGGAGTTGGTGGAAAAATCACAGTAGAAAAATACAAAAACCCAAACCAGAGAAATACGCCGCTAGGCAGCTGACTAGACGAGCGACAGACGGCTGAACAACAATCGACTGAATAAGAGTCGTAAACGCTACAGAAAGCAACGCTAACAAGCTAACCTACACGCAGACTGGTAAGGTAAGGGAATGGAGAACAGAGCGTAGCAGGCTGGCGAGGCTGCTGGCGGAGAGGCAGATGGAGAGCATAATCAGTGGGAGTGTGGATCCAGACAGAGTGGGCAGGTTGCAGGGAATCCAACACGCTGACAGGTGGTCCAGGACAGAAAAGCAAAGAACAAGGTTTTAAGCACGGAACAGGAAACGCAGGAGCTGGACTGGACGAGAATCTGTACTGAGGCTGTTCAACGATCTGGCACCGAGTAGAGCGCAGAGGAATAATTAACGTCATCACTTCCTCCTGCCAGCGTGCCAGTTCTTGATGACATCATCTGCCATGTCACATGTCCACCCTCACCTGAGGAGGAAGTGAGAGGGAAGAGAGAAGACAGCTGGTCCTACTTGGAGCCTGAATGGGGGGCGTCACTCATAAAGAGATAGAAAACCACCTCAAAGATACCAAACCACTCTGAAAAGACAAACACTTCACAAAGAGACATAAAACCACCACAGAGGGGAAAAAACTACTACAAAGACACACAAAACGACCAAAAAAGGCAAAGTGACCAGTTGTGCGACTGCATTTGTCATCTCTTTCAGTCAGGTTGTGTTACTGTAAGGTCGACGGATGGAGGACCATTCATTGTGGACCAACTGTCTCATAGTTCAGGTGTTTGTTGGTGGAGTTCCTCAGAGATCACAAGTTGGTCCTCTGGTCTTTATGGATTCATAGATTAATATTATTACTGTAATGGAGGACAGATGGAGGATAGATGGAGGTATTATGGAGGATAGATGGAGGGATGATGGAAGGTTGATGGAGGACAGATGGAGGGTTGATGGAGGAATGATGGGGATAGATGAAGGATCGATGATGGAGGATAGATGGAGGATGGATGGAGGATAGATGGAGGGTTGATGGAGGATAGATGGAGGGATGATGGAGGGATGATGGAGGATAGATGGAGGGTTGATGGAGGACAGATGGAGGGATGATGGAGGACAGATGGAGGGTTAATGGAGGACAGATGGAGGGTTGATGGAGGATAGATGGAGGGTTGATGGAGGTTTGATGGAGGATAGATGGAGGACAGATGGAGGGATGATGGAGGATAGATGGAGGGTTGATGGAGGTTTGATGGAGGATAGATGGAGGGATAATGGAGGGATGATGGAGGATAGATGGAGGGTTGAGTTGATGGAGGGATAATCTATTCCTGGATGAACGGTTGATGGAGCGATGACCCTGCGGAGGTAAAGACTGTTTTTTTGGTCGAGGTCATTGGGTTCAGTTTGTCTGAACTGCAGCATCATCGTCCAATCAACTGCTTGGCTCTGTGGTCAACCAATCAGAGTCTGGTGATGGGGGGATGATGGAGGGATGATTTAGGGATGATTTAGGGATGATGGAGGATGTAATTGGTCCACCCGGAGCTGGCCGGGCTGCAACAGCGATGGAAAGGCTAACGGAGGCTAACGGGGGCTATTGAAGGCTATAACGGAGGCTAACGGAGGTGGTGGAGGCTAACAGAGGCTAACGGAGGCTAACGGAGGCGGTAGAGGGACGACGCTGGTTGGAGACTTCCAGAACAAAGTGGTGACAGCAGATGAAGCGATAGCGGCCACATTCCTGCTGATAGCCACGCCTCACTGATAACCTAGTTTACACAACGCTGCAGGAATGTGGCCGCTGCACAAACACTGCTGCATGCTGGGAAACCGACCGTCTGGGGCCCACAGAGAGAAAAAAAACACTCAGTACATCAACACTCGGTGTGGGATGGACGGAGGGGGAGAACCAGGATCAGGGTTCTGTTCTGACGGTCCCTCAGTGACTGTAGGAGTCTGGTTCTAACAGCAGGGCATCAACACATAAACCAACAACTGACAGCGAAAATGATTATTAGCTGCAGCTAATATTGGAAAAAACACATATTATACAAGAATTAAAGCTGTAGCAGAGTGCTGGATGTTTGATGATATTTGATGTTTGATGGATGTTTGATGTTTGATGGATGTTTGTTGATGTTTGATGGATGTTTGATGGATGTTTGATGATGTTTGATGGATGTTTGATGATGTTTGATGATGTTTGAGGTTTGATGGATGTTTGATGAGGTTTGATGGATGTTTGATGATGTTTGAGGTTTGATGGATGTTTGATGAGGTTTGATGGATGTTTGATGTTTGATGATGTTTGATGGATGTTTGATGATGTTTGTTGATGTTTGATGGATGTTTGATGATGTTTGATGATGTTTGATGGATGTTTGATGATGTTTGATGATGTTTGAGGTTTGATGGATGTTTGATGATGTTTGATGATGTTTGAGGTTTGATGGATGTTTGATGAGGTTTGATGGATGTTTGATGCTTGATTGATATTTTGGAGTATTTAAAGGATTTTCTATAGATTTTCTATAGACGTTTGGCGAATGTTGAATGACGGATGTTTTGGAGTATTTAGAGGATGTTCTATATACATTTAACCAATGTTGATGTTTGACGAATGTTTGATGGATGTTTCACCATTTGTTTTGAATACATCACTGCTGACTGGTTTTGCTGCCTGCTCTGCGATATTTCAGTTATGTATGTGTTTTTCAATGTGTGGTGGCAAAAAGTGTTTTTTGTGTGAATAGTCTGACTGGATGTAGACCTCAGGTAAAGCCTGCCATCTCCACCAAACATTTTCATGCAACATGAGACACGAAATCACCACAGAGAGACACAAAACCACTACAACGAGACACAGCTACTAAGAAGCCTAAAACCACTGCAGAAACCAAGAGATGCAAGAACCCCAAAGAAAAACAAGTTGTAAAACCATCACAGAGATTCAAAAGAATGAAAAACGGACCCAAAACAACCACCAAGAACCAATAACGACAAATGTCCCAAAGAGACCACAAAGACACACAAAAACACCAAAAATATCAAAAAATACCCACAAAGACACACAAAAACACCAAAAATAACAAAAAACACCCACAAAGACACACAAAACACAAAAAATATATAAAACAACCACAAGGATGCATAAAAACACCAAAATATCACAAAAACAACCAAAAACACACAAAAACACCAAAAATATGAAAAACAACCACAAAGATGCATAAAAACACCAAAATATAAAAAAACAACCACAAAGACACACAAAAACACCAAAAATGTCAACAACCACAAAGACAGACAAAAATACCAAAAATAAAAAAGAAACACCAGCAGAGACACACAAAACACCAAAAATATCAAAAAACAACTACAAAGACGCACAAAAACACCAAACGTTTAAAAAAAAAAAAAAAACCCACAAAGACGCAGAAAACCAAGATTGGATTTCTTTCTGTATTAAGCAGTTCTATTGGACCTACTAGTTTTTACAGTGTCATTTTTAATTATTTGGCCCAACTTGATTAAATTAACTAAGACCTTTGAAATAAATTGAATCAACCCTAATAAATTATATTCATTTATTTATTTATTTTCTCAACTCATGGACATTTAGCTGGTCCAACAAACCGGTTGATGCTGAAATACCTTTTATGTTTGTTTTGTTGTTGTTGTTGTTGTTGTTTTTTGGTTTGTTTTTTTATGTAAATTTTTTATGTTTTAGTTATTTTTTAGAGTGTAATTAAATAATGAATGCATTTGCCCAACTTGTTCAGGAACCTGTGAACTCACATGTGCTTTAGTTTACGGCGTGCCTGAACACACCACAAAGAGACATGAAAACACTACAGAGAGTCACAAAACCATCACAAAAACACAAAACAACCAAAAAGAATTGACTGAATTGACCCAAATAAATAATTTTCAGCACAAGGAGATTAGGTCTCACTGGTGCTTTAGTTTACAGCGTACTTGAACACACCAAACACCACAAAAACACAAAAATATGATTGGATTTCTGTCTGTATTTATCAGTTCTGTAGGACCAACTAGATTTTATAGTGTCATTTTTAATTTGTTGGACAAACTTGATTGAGTTAGACCTTTGAAATAAGTTGAATCAACCCTCATAGATTATATTGACTCAACTCAGGATTGTTAAGTTGGCCCAACAAACTGGTTGATGCTGAAATACCTTCTATGTCTTTTTTTAAGTTCAGCTTTAGTTTACAGTGCACTTGAATGCACCAAACACCAAAAAGAGAAAAAAAAAAAAAACACTACAGAGAGACACAAAACCATCGCAAAGACACAAACAACCAAAAAGAGAATTAAAAAACCACAAAGATACGCAAAACGCAATCGGACTTCTGTCTGTATTGAACAGTTCTGTTGGACCAACTAATTTTTATAGTGTAGTTTTTAATTAGTTGGACGAACTTGATTAAATTAATTAAGACCTTTGAAATACATTGAATTAACCCTAATAAATTATATTGACTCAATTCATGGACATTAAGTTGGTCCAACAAACTGGTTGATGCTGAAATACTTTCTTTTTTTTTGTAATTAAATAATGGATTGATTTTCTCTACTTGTTGAGGAACCTGTGAACTCCGACATGCAGCAGCTCACCTGAACACGCCGACACGTGTTCCATTGTGTGATATATGATGAGCACACGTGAGCGACGGGAGTTTAGATCTCAGACGGTTTGATTCGGATCTGATGAACATCTGTGCT